>NW_021680819.1:131085-207855 GCF_001412515.2 Diachasma alloeum | reverse complement strand
CGCCGGATTTCTATACGCATTTCTCGCGAGCGTATAGGAATAAATCGTATAGAATAAAAATTCACGAATAGAATGCGATGAAAAAGTATTCGTATAGAAAAACTTCGTATCGAAAATTTTCGTATAGAAAAGTTTGAATATCATATACGAAAAACATAGAAATCGTATAGGATCATTCTATACACAATTCGTATAGAAAAGTTCTATACGATTTTTTCATACGTGTAGCTCTTTGAACCGTGGCAAAATTAGTTTTGATGAATCCTTGTACACCTAAAAATTAGAGAAACTATATATGTACATTTCAAAATCATAAAATAAACCTCCATAAGAAATTTCAATGGGCAAATCCAATATTTTCAATCGTGACAATTGACTGAATTTTTAATGGTATTTTTATTCAGTTTCAATGCAAACTGACAAAATTCTACGAAAAAAAAAATCAATAGCCCAATCAAATAATTTTTTTCGTAAACTATTTTCTATCAACTGTATAAATCGAATTGACCAAACACTAGTGAGAAATTGAGAAAAATTCATTTAAATGTAATGATAGGAATCTAATCAAGTAGTACTTTAGTCAATGAAGAAACTACTGGATTGGGCTGTTGGTCGCTCGCTGCGCTCGCTCCCATTGCGGGTGGGTTGGTAGCGGATGTATTCATGTGGGTCCGACCCGTCGGACGGGTCGCACCAACAACTTCCCGATATTATTATTCCTCCCATTTTTACTAAAAGAATCCTTTTGAACTCTCAATACTCTGTTTATTTATTCATGAGAAACCCTTGTCTTTGCGATTTTCAAACTTTTCTCCAGGGAATTTTGGAAAAACCACTGGAAAAATCACTGAAGTTTCAGAAAATCCTAGATAAATCCCGGGAGTGATTGACTCTAGTGATATCCTGATGTTGACAATGCCAATCACGTCATTTATACAGGAGAAATACTTATCTTAGCCATTTCCAAACATTTCTCCAGGAAAATTTGGAAGAACTACTGGAGTGAATTACTCCAAAATCTAATCAGGTCTAAGTTACATGAAGACCTTTCGATTACGTCCTCCATCATCTTGATCGCGCGAGTCATTCGGGAGAAATCGTTAACGAAAATTCCGTGGTATACAGACCTACATACGCACATACACACACACACACACATACAGACATGTTGTTTAGAAGTGTTTTAGACACCGAGAAACGTGGATAAATTGCAAAAAACTAATGATTCATTTTCAGGGTGATTACAATAACTACCCGATAGATCGGGAAGTTGATAAAATAAATAAAAAATTAGAAAAAAATGGAAGAAATATCATGGTTAAAAATATATGAAAAAAATTGGAGAAAATGAAGAGCTTTTCTTCATTATAATCGTTCGTTATGAGCATCTTATGAGAACGAGAAATTTTTGGTTATTTTTTTCTATTTTGAATTTTTCGTTCTGGAATAACTCGAAAACCATCAGACCAATATCAACCAAAATCTAATCCGGTCTAAGTTACATGAAGACGTATCGATTGGAGAAAAAAAAAGTTAAATCGGACCATTCGTTCACGAGAAATCGTTGACCAAAATTTTGACCACATACGTACAAAGTAACACACATACACACACACACACACACACACCCACACCCACAGACATTTTGTTAAAAACTATCGAGGAACATTAGAAACACCTTGAAATGTGGAGATATCATGGAAAATCGATTTTTCATTTTCGGGGGCATTACAATAACTTCCCTGCCCGGGAAGTTAAAAACTCGAATAAAATTCAAATCGACTTTGGAAAAAAATCATCTATAGTTAAAAACAGGCTCGAGGTAGATTTGTTGAAAGAAGCATAATTTTTTTCATATAATAATTAGATTCATTGTGAACAACAATCTTACGTATGCACTTCCGATGACTACACATATCTGGCAACTCAATTAATTGCAAACTTTGATTCAAAATTCTAAGTTCATGTACATTTGGTCCGAATTGGTGCATTACATGTACCGTTGTATTAGATTGTACTGTTAACTGGACTAATACTGTCCCATTCAAATATTTCACATTATCAGCCTTCATGAAAACTGTATTCAGAAACAGCACCTACTGAATTGAGAAAATATCATAATATTAAGACAATACTATTCAAAATTATAGAATAGAAACAATTAAAAATTTGACAAAATGATTTCCATATAGTCTAAGTAAATACATATACGAAAAAACACGACAATATTAAACTCGACTAATTTCAAAGCGATGAAATTGAAGAATTTTCATATATCGTGGAGATAATTATGAATTACAATTTAAAAATCAAGAAAAAAATGTAAATTTGACAGTTAAAAAAATTCTTTAATCTGAAAAATGATCTCGAATTAATATTAAAATTGAAAAATGGTGATAGAATAAATAATAAAAAATTATTTTTATAAATGGACCTTCTGCACTAACTCTTAATAACTCAACAACTAGACAGTGGCTCCTCAGTCCATAAAGAGTGCGCAAGAATAAAACTATCACATGGCTATTATTGCTCAGTGCAACTGACCCTACTAATAAAAAAATGATAGTAAAAAAAATAGTTACATTTCCCAGAACAATGTGAGATTGAATTCGTTGAACTTGGATGTTCCACGCGACACATTCAACATGTTCCTCCATCACCATTATTCACAGTCCAATTAAAAATCGTCTTAGCTACAGCTCCAGCAGTAGAAGTGACCAGAAAGATTTGATCAACGACTCCAACAATTGATCTATAATGCATGAAGAAAAAAGATAGATGATAAAAGGAATTGAAACAATAATAGGACAATAAAATGAATACTTTTCATAATAAGCAATGAAATAATGAAAATAAATCGAAATTGAAATACTTACATTAACCGAGATTGCATTTCATTATTATACATTTGGAGGGTAGTTGAAGGAGTCAAGGTAAATGTGGGATCATCACCTGAATATATAAAACAAATAAATTAATTAATTAATAAATTACAAGAAAGAAAAAAAACAAGCTTACCTGTAGTTCCATTGGCATCATTAGAGATTGACGATGACGAAGATGAAATTTACATTCGCCCCTCAGAAAATGCAATACGAAGGGATAAAATGAGAAATGAGAATAAGTCGTGAAAACCTAAAAGAGTATACAAAAAAATGATTGATTATTACAACCGATTTGGTAATATGATTGATCGTAAACAATAACAGAAATAAGAAAAATTCCACAGAAAACAATAACATGGAATACGAAACTGTAGAAGTGAACAATCATGATTATAGAAAAATAAAAACAAAATTAGTATGCAAAATGACCATTCGGAAGTATATTGCTAATCTATTAGCAAAAAAACCATACTATATATGATGCAGGGGCAATTTCCCACTTGAACTTACTGCTATATCTTACACGTGGATTGGGTGGGCTCCTCTTAGCGACCGCGGGCGGCGGTAGTCCTTAAGACCTCCACCGCCCGCGACCGAGCCCCCTCACTAACGACAAAGTGGGAACCCGGTGGAGGGGGTTCCTCTGGTTACATGCTTGTTAAATCGATCCCTTTTCGCACTCCCAGGGCTACTCGCACCGCTTAATCTTCTCTTCAATGACCCAATTCCACGCCCAGATCCACGAAAACCTCTGCCCCGCGAACTGTTATATTTAGTATCTACTTTTGACTTGTGTGCCTCACCTGATTTTGGACACTCTTTGGCGGTATGACCATAGTCTCTGCAATTATAGCAGAGTTTTCCCTTTCCTTGGCCTGGACATTCTCGACCAAAATGACCAAATCCTCCACACTCGAAACATCTCGCCCTTTGAGCTGCAAAGTTTGCGGTTTTTACCTCGCCGCTGCTCAGCCGAGTTAGTAACAACTGTACCGTTGGTACAGACTTAACAATGGCATTATTAAATGCGTCACTTTTCTCTTCTTCAGACAAAGAGGTGGCATCAGATGAATTTTCGTAATTACGAATAGCTTCTTCAAATTTATCACAAAACTCAACAGCTGTACATTTAGTCTTATCATATCTCATGCTTGTAATTTCCAATCTTACAGAGTATGAGGAAATGTTCTCAAATTTCTTGATCTCTTTGAGTTTGTTTAGTATTACAACAGGATCGTGAATTGATACTACTTCAGAATGATAATCTTTATCTATGTGATTAATCAATATATCTCTCACTCTGAATTTGTGCTCGTCCAAAGTCTTTTGATATAGTTGTATTTCATTAGCCGCTATCGATTTCAGGTTCAAACTTTATGCCGCCGCTTTGTCACTTTGACTTGCGTCCTCCATCCCCCTTCACCATTCATTTCGCTGACGACAGCGGACCTAGCAGTGCATTCTGGCGAAACATCGTGTAAATTTTCCCATTTGAGTTTAACCCCCTTGTATGGCTTCTTTGTTACTTCCTATCCTCCACCAGAATCACGACCCCCACTACCATCCAACACCGCCAAGCGATGAGATTTGGCAATATTCCATCTAAGCCTGTAATACAGGAAATCAATGCCCCTGCTTGGGACATCTTGCGCATGTCAAGAGTCATTCACACGGAAGAAGGGGATGAACAGAAGGTAAATGCAAATACATCTAAGCATACTCTTTTATTGCATTTGGATACTTGTCATTCTGATCACACAAATTTACTTCAAATTTTGCGGATTTATTTCCCCATTCTAATTACTATTGCACTGTTCTCAAGACAATGCAGTGCTCTCTATTTTCATACAACGGGAGCTTATTTATAGTAAATAGTCAACGGCATCCTTCGCTGAAGATCAAATTGATTTTCATCTAGCTCTATAGTGAATTTGAAATTATGGATAAGAGAAATTTGCATTATAGATGTAAACATATTGAAACGGATGTTCTCTAGTAACAATTAAAATAATGATGGAAAACTGAATGATATTTTTTCGTGATCGTATAATTTAAAGTTGATAAATTACTTTTGCTCTTCCACAAAATTCTCCTGGTCGGGCGGGCAATGTATATATGTAGTAGAAGAGCAAATTTTCACAGTTCTCTTCAATATTCTCACTCTTTCCAGTAAAGAATGAGGAAAAATTTAAGTCTGAGTTTCATATTATTTTGCAAGTATGTCCAGAGAAATCTACAGAGATATGCAGGAAGCCATCTGTGTAAAATTTTATCAGTTTGATTCGGGAACATTTTCAGCACTTTGACAGCAAAATTAACATTATTCAAATCTCCCTAAATTATGAATGAATATGTTTGTTCATAAAAATCACAAAATGAAACATTCAAGCCAATGGTATATATAGATTTACGTCCCAGAATTTCCAAGGAATTAATCAAAATCGTGGTTCGATTCGGGCATACCCCAGTCTCAGCAGTGATGACTCTTTTTAATTGAAGGAAAGTATCATTAAACATGACGTTGAGGAATGCATCTCGGTCGTAGAAGATTTTCCCTTCAGCTTGATACTTTCCCGCGACGCAAGCTAGATTGCAGATTAATTTCAAGGGACTATGAAGAGTCTCCATGGTCGTCAGACCTGGATTCTAGAAAAAATATACAGATTCGCCAATTCAGGCGAAATTGATGATAGAATGTTTTCTGTCAGATATGAAATGACATTATATTTCGGAAAATCACCTCGTGGAAAGGAATAATGTGACCTGGACGTAGGAGGGTTACGATTTCTCCCTCGAGGATGGACACCGAAATGCTCTTCCTACCGGTTGGTTTGACCTCCTGTCCTCCTTGAAGATGTCGCCAGGAGTCCACTCCTGGGATATGCATCTGCAGTTGAAACGTCTTCGGAAGGGTTACCACGCCTAGTATTGAAAATTATACAATAAATGGACGAGTGGTGTGAAGAATTTAATTTCAGAGAAAGAAATTGAGTTTCCTCATCAAATTTTCTATTAAAAACAACTGGGATTCAATGAAAGTGATCATTTCCATTATGTTAATAATTATTAAGAAAGATCAAAGGATGTTGGACTAATAATTGCAACGTCGATCGAATCGTCATAAGTGTGACAGTTTTGCTACTTATTTTCTATCACTCAGTGCCAAAAAATCGAGTTTATGGCATGTTGTACTTCTCCAAGGAGTAATACAAAATATTATAAACCACTCCGGTATAAACTTCACATTTGCTGAAAACGACATTTGTGCCCTTATACTCTAATGTACTATCAACTTCATGAGGCTTTGGAAAGACATCATACAAACAAATAGATTTAATAGACCGTATGTAAACAAGGACTGAACTGTCAAAACATAACTAATGTACCAAATAACTGCTGGCACACTCGAGTTTCCAAACTAATATCACTCAAGAAGTCGAGTAGAAATATAAACGTTTGTTTTGATTTTTGCGATAATCACTTGATTTGGATAAATCTTTGTTGTTGTTGAACGAGGAGTTTGGGATTATTAATAAACACTCGGATTATGATTAGTCGTATATTGTTACACAATAAGTAAAGATTGTAATGATCGTAAGAATTGAGGTTAGAAAATCTGTCTGATACACTCGGTAAGCTAGAGGACTAGATTGTCTGATTATCGATAAGAGGAAAATATATCTCGACACTCCCACTAATACTTTACTCGCTGACAGAGACAGCTATCTGCCTCCTGAGTTTCTCGCATGTCGCTTTCGGCAATGCCTTGGTGAAGATGTCCGCCACCTGCTCTTCAGTTTTGATATATTTGACATCCATGAGTCCCTCCCGATGTCTCTCACATACAAATTCCAGTTTGATGTCCACATGCTTGGCTCTGGAGTCGTATAGACCGTTTCTTATCCAGCATATTGCTGCCTGGTTGTCGACGTGTTGTACTGGAACCTTGATTCTAGTTTCCAGCATCTCGTCAAGCAGCTTCTTGCACCAGATTATTTCAACTGATGTCTCACAAGCTGCAGTGAACTCTGCTTCCGTTGTAGATAACACAACTGCCTTCTGTTTCCTGGATCCCCAGATGACAGGAGTTTCGCCCAGTTTTATGAGGTACCCGGTCGTTGACCATCTGGCTTTGCAGTCGCCGGCGTAGTCTGCATCACTGAATGCTGTCAGCTGTGCCACATCTCTGTTGGCAGACACTTTCACTCTATAACCGGCTGTGCCTTTCAGGTACTTCCGTATCCTTTTTACGGCGTTCCAGTAGACTTTCTGGGGGTTTACACATTACTGGCTCACCGTGTTGGTGCACTTGTTTCCTCGCCCTGTCCCTCTCGAGGTACGTATTGACTCAGGTCTTAGTGGTTGTCTGCTGATATGGCCACGGCGTTTGCCTCTTCCACCTTAAATCTCTCCAGCAGCTTCTTGGTGTAGAGCTTCTGGTGCGCCAGGATAGATCCATCCTTCAGTCTTTTGAAGTGAATTCCCAGGAACATGTTGAGTGGGTTGACCTTTATCTCCAGCTCCTTTCTCAGATTGTCGATCAGCTGATCGATTTTGCCTTGGTTTCTGGAGATTACGAGGCCATCATCCACATGAATGGCAAGAATCAGATCCTGGCGAACACACACGGATCGGTTTGTGTGGCTTTCAGGTTGAAGTTATTCAATCAGCTATTGAATTTTTCATTCCAGCACCTGGGTGTTTGCTTCAGCCCGTACAAGCTGCGTTGTAGCTTGCAGACTCTGTCTGTGCCGTCGGTGAAGCCTTTGGGTTGCTGCATGTATACATTTTCCTTGAGTCTTCCGTATAAAAATGCAGTCTTGACATCAAACTGCCTTGCGTGCATGTTCCTGGCTATCATCAGTGCTGTGCACATTTTTATTGATGCCATCCTTGCCACTGGACTGTACGTTTTACTATAGTTGACCCCTGGCTTTTGCTAACATCCTTTTACCACGAGCCTTGCTCTGTATCTGTCTATCGATCCGTCAGGAGTATATTTTAATTTGTAGACCCATCGGTTCTTGAGGACGTTGGCGCCTTTGAGCTTGTCCACGAGAGTCCAAGTTTCAGTCGTATGTAGAGCAACAATTTCCTCGTTCATGGCACCTCGCCATTCAGACGCTTCAGGGCTCTGTTTGGCTTCTGCGTATGCGAGCGGCTTCTCTTGGTGTGCCATCAGCGCCATTCTCAGCTGTTCTGGCACTACGTCTTGTCTATCATCCTGGATCAGTCCCTCATATTCCTCCAGGTCACGCAGGATGGAGTCTTCAGCCTGTATAGTGTCAATGAAATCACTTGAGTTCTCTGACTCCTGATCACTGGGGAGCTGTTTCTCGTGCTCATCAGCCTCGCTGCCATGGCTTTCTTCAGGGTTGTCCTCATCTGGCCATCCTCATTTTATTGGCCTTTCAGTGGTTGGCTTGATCTCTTTGTCCTCGTTAAAGATAACGTCGCAGTGAATTTCGACTTTCTTCGTTTCGGGTATCCAGATGCGATTTCCCTTTCAGTCCTCACCGTAGCCCACTAGTACTCCTGGCATTGCCCTTAATCCAAATTTCCCTCTCCTCCTTTGCTTGGGAGTGTGGACGAACACTTCGCTGCCAAATCGTTTTGGTTTCACCTGTCTCCTTCTCCATCCTCATCAGGAAGTGTCTGAAGTGATCTGGAACTTTGCTTTTGGCTGACATGAAGTACACTGCTCTATAGTGGGAGTAGTCTTCCTTGAACAGGAGGAAATATTCTGCTCTACCCAGAGATTTGGTTTCGACTTTCCCACAGACATCGGCATGGATGATTTCACTGACTTTGTTGGTTTTATTTGTCGTGGCCGGGTGGGGGAGGCGGTGTATTTTCCCTTCCGCGCAAGGTTGACAGAACCCTTTGACTCCCACTGTCTTCACGCCTCTTTATTTCAGCAGCTCTTTTATGTGCTGGTAGTTTTGATGGGCCTGCCTCTACTGCCAAGTCTTGAGAGATGACACTAGTACTGCCTCATTCTCTTGCGTTGTGACCATTGCTGTCTGGGGAGGCCATGTCTTAAACTCCATTAGCCATGACATACCCTCACGTCGTTCTATGGCCACAGTTTCTCCTTCCTTTTCAAACCATGCACACTCCTTTGTTGCTCCGTGTACGAGGCCTTTGTCTATGGCCGCTGCTGTAGAGAACAGGTTGAACCTCAGCTCTGGCATGTATAAAACACCTTGTATGTGTTTTTTCATCCATTCTTCTCCGTTATATGTAAGGATATTGATGGTGCCTCTTCCCATTCCGAGGATTATCTTGCCATCTCCAATCATAATTTTCTCGGGGTGTTCAAGGTTCTCCAGCTCGATGAACCAGTCCTTCATGTGAGACATATGGCTTGATGCAGCTGAGTCTAGGTACCACCCCTCTTGGGAGTTATGTGATGTCGGCATTGTTGACAGCAGATGAGTCAGGAATGCTCCACCATAAGCCCTCGATGTCTTATTCTCCTCATCATGCTTCTGCGATGCTTTATTTTCCTCGTCATACCTCTTTGATAGGTCTTTCAGCTTCTCTCGGCATTCGAATTCCTAGTGTCCTTCCTTGTGACAGTAGTTATAATCGCCAGGCCTGTTTGATCTGCCTGAGCCTCTACCTCAGTCAGTCCTCTGCCTGGAACCTCTTGCCTGTGTTGCCAGTGCACTCTCGGTGCTCATCAGTCCACCGGAACTTTTCTGCATTTCCTGGTGAGTTAGTCGGTTCTCCTCAGCGATTAGCCTCGCGGTCGGATTGGTCAGACTTCGTTCTGACAGTGCGGTTGACTCCCAAGCTGAGCAAAAGTTATTGAGGTTGCGTGGGAGAGTCAACAGCATTTTAGTTATTAGCATATTATCTGAAACTGTCTCACCCAGAGTCTTCAGTCGATGTGCGATGTCCTTGACTTTGCTGATGTGCTCGGCTATAGTGTCTTTGGGGTCCTTCTGCAGTACGAACCACTGTTGATGGAGCATATGTATAGCTGTCTCCGTTTTGTTCGCGAATATTTCTGCCAGGGTGTCCCACATCTGCTTCGCTAAGTCGCAGTTCATCACATGGAGCATTGTGTCCTCGGTCAGGCAACTCACGATTATTCATTGGGCCTTCCCTTCGAGTCTTTCCCATGCCTTCAATTTTAGCAGATACGAGCTCCTTTCTGTCCTGTTTGCTGCCTCGTCTACGGTGGCTGCTGGTGGCTTCGGTTTCGGGTTATCTTCTGTTATAATGCCGTAGGCCTCGATTGCCATCAAATGTATGCGAAGCTGGAATTTCCACATTGCATAATTCTCCGTTCCTCGTAGTTTGACGTGCTTGTTGTCTTCTCGTTCTTCGTCCATCTCGTTGTCGGCGTTTTGCACTTTGCACGTGGCGCCTAACCTCTAACAGGTGGACTGGACGGTGATTCAATTTAGCTGAATTTCTTGTGACGAAATTCCAAAAATCTTTTTACAAATAATCCCAGGGACACCCTCTGAGCCCATAACCTGTTGTTGTTGGACAAGGGGTTTGGGATTATTAATAAACACTCGGATTATGATTAGTCGTATATTGTTACACAATTAAGTAAAGATTGTAATGATCGTAAGAATTGAGGTTAGAAAATCTGTCTGATACGCTTGATAAGCTAGAGGACTAGATTGTCTGATAGTCGATAAGAGGAAAGTGTTTATATCTCGACAATCTTGTTTCAAAAGAAATAATGTTTATTCTTCAATATGTTGATTATAACGTGTACTGTATAAAACTTGCCGAGTAATGTATAATGTTTGGCAGTAATCAATCAAGAACATTGATATACTGAACTATGAACCTCAAGAGGTTCATAGTGTCAATTTGGTTTTCATTTTTACACAAATTGTTGTGGAGCAAGCAAGAATTATACAATGGTTGAGAAAATTGAAACCGAAAACTGAATTATCTCTGCACTTTGATGAAGTAAGCGGAGGTTTCTAGAATAGCTCTGTCCTTCACGGTTTTAGCTGGAATGCAAACTTTTCTCGGTTTTTGTGAAGACATTTTAAAAATACAAAGATTAGATTACATTAAAGAAGTGAATTTATATAGCGTTCCATATTTTTGTCACGTCATAGAAAAATGATTGGATGATATTCGGATGAAGTAAGTATTTAATTCAATTGGTTAAGGAAAAATCTAGCCCTCAAGGAGTGGTGAGCAAACCTTCTGCGGCTGTAAATCAAATTCTCGAGGTAAGGTAAATGGGCCTACACTCTTGTAGTTAAGGTTATTATTTTCTATATCGGGTATTTCTCCAAAAATACTCATGAAGACGTTTTTCCCCCGAGCAAATATCAAAGAGTGAACCTTCTAGAGTCAAAATTTACAATAATTTATCACATTTAATATTTTCTTTGATAAAAAATGACCAATAAACGAGAAAAGTCCAATGACCCGATGCTCGGCTGTCTGTCCCCATGCTGGTTGAACCCTTGCCCCTATTCTCCTTGAAGGTAATCTCGAATAGCTAGTACAATTCAATGAACTAAACACCGTGAATACTTGAAAATAAATTTTAATGAGTAAGACAATGCACTCCCCCCTCTACTGGGTTCCCACTTTGTCGTAGTGAGGGGGCTCGGTCGCGGGCGGTGGAGGTCTTAAGGACTACCGCTGCCCGCGGTCGCTAAGAGGA
Source organism: Diachasma alloeum (assembly GCF_001412515.2). NCBI lineage: Eukaryota > Metazoa > Arthropoda > Insecta > Hymenoptera > Braconidae > Diachasma > Diachasma alloeum. The sequence goes on along the minus strand of NW_021680819.1, from coordinate 196,314 downwards.
GTCCACCCAATCCATGTGTGTGAGCGGCGTAAGCCATGGCCTCGGCCATACCGTGCCTAAGGATGCGTGGCACAGGGGGAGCTGTGTCGCTAACGGTGCCTCTCAGAAACCTGGGCGACCTCTGAGAGTAGTCTTGGGTGTAACCCACCCGAGACAAGCCAAGCCCTGGGCAATCGCGGCAATGCACCAGGTGAAAACGCTTAACCGCGGTACTCGTGGGACTAAAATGGAAACCAATTTAAAAAATCTTAATATTGAAAAAGCAACTTCGGGTGGGGCCAGCGATGGCGAACACACGAAGTCTGACAAGGCTGACCAGTCTGGTACCGATGTGAATCGGGTCAGACTGAGTGGAGCCGAGAGAAGACGTCGCAAGAGAGCGAAGCTGCATCAAACCTCGGGGGCGATTGCAACCTTGACGGATGCAGCAGCGAAGGTCGATGAGGGAAGGGGGGAGGGGGCTACGAGGAAGGCAATAAAACGCCTTCCATCAGAGCGTACTACGCCAAGCCCCTCAGTCAGACCGAAAGAAAAGAGAATGAGAACGCAGGATCAGGGCACATATGCTCAGAACACTACGAGCTCATTCAAGTTTGCAGTTATGCCGGAGTCATATCCGGATCAGAAACTGGGCACTGAAGAGGTAACGGAGGTGAAGAAACTCCTGAAGAGGGCCATTCTGGCGTTACCTGACGGGGTGAAAGCACCCACCTTCAACGGTGTCTGGGAAAGAGAAGGTGTGGCAATGGTGTGCTGCACTGATGAGGAAACGGGAAATTGGCTGAAAAGCCTTTTCCCCGAAAACAAAATAGCTGGACTTACTGTACGTGTGGTCGCAGCCTCGGAGCTTCCCAAGAAGCACAGGGTTGTACTACACGTGGAAGACCCAGATCTAACCGCTCAAGAAGCACTGTGCTTCCTTGAGAAACAAAATGCAGGACTGCAGGCCAGAGAGTGGGTTGTCGCTCGGGGCAGTGAGAGTAGGGACGCGAAAAGTGCCCACTTCGTTGCGCTGATAGACGACCGATCACTCTCTGTTCTGAAAGCCTGCAACTTCAGACTGCACTGCGGGATTCAAAAAGCTACTGTCAAGCTGCTTGCGAAAGACCGTGGTGAAAGTCAGAAGAAGGGTACATAGAGGTACCAGGAAAGTAGTCATCATTATGGCTGCAACCCGGGTGCACATTGTACAGATAAATTTGCACCACAGCAAAGCAGCCTCGGCTACTCTAGTCAGGCTGTTAGCTGGGATGCAGACTGTCATAGCAATGATCCAGGAACCATGGATAGTGGACAATGCTATTAAGGGCCTCAGTGGTTGTGGCAGAATCTATCACGCAAACACTCAGGAGAAAATTAGATCTTGCATTGTTATTAAAGGACTAGACTCTTTCTTCTGTTCACAGGCTAGTGAGGGAGACCTGGCTGTGGCACAAGTGGATCTGGGCCTGGGACAAGGCGAGGAAATGAGCCTGGTTGTAGGGTCAGTTTACATGCCCTATGACTCGGCTGAACCACCTCCTTCGAAAAAAGTAAAGGACCTATGCAACCATGTGAAGGAAAGGGGACTTGAACTCCTGCTAGGTTGTGATGCCAACTCGCACCATGTAGCATGGGGGAGCACCGGCATTAACGGCAGGGGGGAAAGCCTCCAGGAATTCATAATGGGGGCCGGTCTAAACATCCTTAATAGGGGGTCAGAACCTACCTTCATAGATCGGAGACGACAGGAGGTCATAGATATCACTCTGGGGACGGATAGAGTGGCAGACATGATTGGGGACTGGAGGGTCTCAAAGGACCTCTCAGCGTCCGATCATCAAACCATAAGAATGTCCATCCACACAGTGAAAGAAACGGAATGGGTGAGAAACCCAAGACGAACAAACTGGGGAAATTACCGAGAGAGTCTATCTGACAATCTCAGGGATATCATCCTCAGATTTAACAACAAAAAGCAGCTGGAGGAGGCTTCGATTGCCCTAAACCAGGCCATCATGGACTCCTTCGAGACAAACTGCAAGCTTATCCCGAAAGGGCAGCCCACTGAGACTCCTTGGTGGTCAGAGAGGCTCGGTGGGCTGAGGGGCAAAGCTAGAAAAGCTTTTAACAAAGCTAAGAACATGAGAGCGGGCCCCCGTAAGGAAGACGCATGGAAAACTTACAGAGGCTTGCTCGCAGATTACAACAAGGCAATAAAGGCAGCCAAAGAGGACTGCTGGAGGGCTTTCACAAGCAATGTGGAGAGTCAATCGGAGACCTCTAGGCTGGCAAAAATCCTTGGAACAAACAAGACTCCATATCTAGGGAGCCTACAGGCACCAGATGGCAGCCACACGGAAACCATGGGAGAGACTCTGAAACTCCTAATGAACACCCACTTTCCAGGCTTCATACAGGCCCAGGAGAGAGATAAAGAAACAATGCAAAATCAGAGGGATGTCTACGAAACCCATGATTGGGCATTGGCAAATAAAGTAGTGCAGCCCTGGGGGGTCAAGTGGGCCATCAAAACCTTTGAACCCTTCAAGGCACCGGGACCAGACGGGATCTACCCAGCCCTATTACAGGAAGGGATAGAGACTATCACGGGACCCCTAACCAAGATACTCAGAGCTAGTATAGCCCTGAAACATGTCCCTAGTGTGTGGAATGAGACTAGGATAGTATTCATTCCCAAGCCGGGAAAAACCGGTTATATAAAACCAAAAGACTTCCGTCCTATAAGCCTCACATCCTTCATCCTGAAGACCCTGGAGAGGCTGGTGGATAGACACATCAAGGCCGGGCCCTTGGCTGACAGACCCCTCTCCCCCTGTCAATATGCATACAGAGAGGGAAGATCAACAGATACCGCCTTACATCACCTGGTGGGACTGATTGAGGGACAACTGGCGGTCAAGGGTTTTGCCATAGGCGCCTTTCTGGATATTGAGGGGGCTTTTGATAGCACTTCGAATCCGGCTATAGAAAAAGCCATGGAAGAACGACAGGTGTCCAAGACTATCATTGCTTGGACACAAAACATGCTGAAAAGCAGAAGACTGTCGGCAGGACATGGGAGGGCATGTGTGGAGGGACGTCCGACTAGGGGCTGTCCGCAGGGGGGAGTTCTCTCGCCCCTGCTATGGAACCTGGTTGTAGATGGACTTCTAAATCAACTAAGTGAGGCCGGCTTCCACGTCATCGGTTTCGCCGATGATGTGGCAGTTGTTGTGAAAGGCGGATTTCTGAGGGTGCTAAGGGACCTGATGGCAACAGCCTTCAATATCATTGAGGACTGGTGCAGGGTAACTGGCCTATCGGTAAATCCAGCCAAAACAACAATCCTGGTTTTCACCAGAAATTATAAACTGGAAAAGATCCAACCTCTGAAGCTAAATGGCTCGGAGATTAACTACACCAGCAGAGTGAAATATCTGGGTGTCCTCCTGGATAATAAACTCAGCTGGAAAGAACATATCTGTACTCAGAGAAATAAAGTGTTTGCCTCTATGTGGGCATGCAGGAGAGCTGTGGGCAGGACATGGGGACTCAATCCTAAAATGATGCTCTGGCTCTACCAAATTGTTCTACTTCCGAGACTGTTATACGCTGCGGTCATTTGGTGGCCGAGGGTGAGTAAGACGGAAACAAGGAACCTGTTGAAAAGCCTACAGGGAACCTTCCTGAGGGCTGCAACAGGAGCCATGAAATCGACACCTACTGAGGCGCTAGAAATAGCACTCAGTATCCCACCCCTCGACCTTAGGGTTGTGAGTTGTGCTACCACAACTGCATATAGACTAAGGTGCCAACTAGAATGGAAGATGACGGGCCAAGGCCATACAAGGCTTAGCCTAATCAATGATCGACCCTTCATAGGTAAGACGGATAGGATTCCTAGGAAGTATCAGATCAGGAAAACTTTCAGAACGAGTATACCACCCAGACAGGAGTGGCTAGACTCGAAACGTAAACCAGGACCAAGAGAGGACTACTGGTTTACGGACGGCTCTGGCTTCAATGAAAGTTTTGGGGCAGGCATCTACCGTCTGAAAGATGGCTTCGGAGAGAGTTTTCCGCTGGGCCATCATTCAACCGTCTTTCAAGCAGAGATGCTGGGCATACTTAAGTGTGCAGAGTATCTGAACGCGAGAGACACAAAAAAGATGAAAATATTCATCTGCAGTGACAGCCAGGCGGCGATACACGCCCTGGAAAAACCCACTACAGAGTCACAGGTGGTGTGGGAATGCATGCAGGCATTGGACACACTGGGTAAAAACAACCGGGTCACCGTAACCTGGGTGCCAGGTCACCATGGGATTCTGGGTAATGAAGAGGCAGATAGGCTGGCCAAGGAGGGTACAGAAAGTGTGCCCTCACACGGCCTGCTTGGCATGCCCTTCGCAGTGGGAAAAACTCTTATTAAAGATCATTTCCAGCGGGATCATGTCAGGCGTTGGGAGAAAGTTGCGACCTGCAGACAAGCGAAACTGCTTATGAGAGGGCAACTAAGAGTTAGGACCAGAAAGCTTCTGGAGTTGCACAGAGGGGATCTGAGGGTAGCAGTAGGGCTCCTTACGGGTCATACAGCTCTCAGAGCTCATCTGTTCAAGATGAAACTTGCAGAACAAGAAGACTGCAGACTGTGCGGAGGCGATAAGGAGGGCGTCATCCACATTTTATGTGAATGCCCCCTATTAGCACTCCGTCGCTATAAAATCTGGGGCCAGGCTTTCCTGAAACCAGAGGACTTACAACAAGCGGCTGTCACCAGCCTTATTAGCCTAGTGAGAAACACAGGGCTGGGGCTGTGTGACTGACCGAAACTAAGGCGGAAGTTACAAAAGATCGTATGATTTAGGTGACTCTGGGCGCTTTAAGTGACCAGCCGCACTATTTTATTCTATTCTATTCTAAGACAATGCACTCACACTTCAAGCATGTTTACCAGGGAATATATCAGAGCAAATTTTACTATCTAAATAATCTTTATTTGAACTATAGCAAACAACATAACACATTTTTTTAAGCAATACATAAAACTAAGGTTCTATAGGAATTTCTGTCTCCATTTTCAGACCAATTTCTGGGTTCATATCCAACTTAGTTTTAATTTTTTTAGAGGATTTTTCTTTGATTCTTCCTCCACATGTTCTACTTGTTTCCTCTTCCTAATGTTCTGGGCTAGAAGAGCTTTCTTCTCAAGTCGTTCCTGTACTTTCAAGAGGCGCTTCTCCTCTTTCTTCCTTCTCTCTTCTTCTTTGTTCCTCTTTTTTTCTTCAGCAGCCTGCAGCCGTTCTCTCCTCCTCTCTTGAATCTTCCGTCTTTTTTGCGTAATTGCTTCCTTTCTTAGAATTTTCCTCTGTTCAATCTCTTCACGTTCACGGATCTTTTCCTGTCCTTTAGGGATTCGATCGTTTTGCCAGGCAAGTAAAGTAATCACTGATGGAGTTTTTTCTTTTTTGACTTTTTTCTGTGTTTTTTTGGAGCATGGTTTTCCACGCCAGCACTCAACAGCGGGAGCAGTACTAGACATTTTTGACGATGGGAGGAAATTCAGAGGAGAGGCACAAGTCTCTGGAGATGCTGAAGGAGCTCGAGTAAGAGTGACAGGGGGACGACGTTGTGGAACCAGAGACTGAAGCTTGGGACCATTCGGAGGAGACATACTAATAGGAGCCTGTGATGGTTTAGGTGGAGCCAGAGAAATATTCAGACGGATGACAGTCGCCTTAACAGATGGAGACTGAGATGCGAGTTTGGGAGGATTCAGTAAGCTCATGGTGGTACTAAGCCATGATGTTAGAGGTTGGGGTTTGGCAGGATTGGAATCGGAGACAGTCGAAAAACTTTGCGGCAGTGGTGGTGATGATACAGGCAATGTTTGGGCCAGAAAAGTTGAACTTTGATAGCGGTTTGGTATTAGATTTTCACCTGAATAGTTCTGAATGTTCTAAGCGACAAGACGAGTTTTATTTTCCGGGTTAGAAATCAGGGTTATAGACGACTGGCAGATAGGCTCTGAGGGGGTTGACTCTCTACTTCTAGCCATTGAAGTAAGGACGTTTCCATCAAGAGGATCATCAAGCGAAACGACAGGCTTAACATTGGAGTCATTTCTCACACTTTGAACTTCAAATTCACCAACTACAAAGTACAAAAATTCAAAAATCTTTAGTATCGATGAATGGTGAAGATTGTGAAGATGCCAGTCATGAGAATTGAAATACCAATGGTCCCAACGTTAGAGGCATCAAATATTCTATCATCGTCACTGTAAACGAATGGAATAGTCTGTATATCAAGATCGTCAACAGATTCAAACGAATTGTCCCCTGGGAAATCGTTCGGAATTGTTGCTTCGGATTCGTCAGTCATTTCCACGTGCGCCACAGTAATATCTGAAGTTCTTGAAACCGGAACCGCTTCGTTATCATTGTTTGGTTGGTTCTGCTAGTCATTGGGCGGCGAGTTTGTACTCTCTTCCGCGGAAGGATGACCAAATAGGTCTGAGGGGAAAACATGAATGGAAGTATTGGAGATGGTGGATATCAGAGACTTTGATGAGTGAAAAATTGAAAAGAATAAAGTACGTTTACTGATATCAGCCCACAACAAGAAGAGATTTTTATTTGCTAGATCTCCTTTCCCCTGTCCGCGACACCCAATTCTCTTGAATCCTGCCAGAACTGTGGATCCTTGTAATGGAGCTGTATGTTCCGGGTGTAGTGCGTCAGTGTCGTCCTTTTTCGTTTTCAATTTGTCATAATTGAATCCATCGGGTGAGAAAGGATACAAACCACACGTGCGGAATCCATTCTTGGCAATCTCGGGTATATTCAAGGTTTGGATGATTTTTTCAAGAGGAGGAGCGAAATTCTCCTTCTTTAAGCGTCTTCCATCATTATCCATTCTCCACTGAACAATTTTTTGGCGCCACGCTCCTTTGAGAGGGCGGAAAAATGCTACATCCAATGGCTGAATCCAATGGGTTGCATTGGGATGGAGTGCAATCAGTACAATCCCTTTTTCACTGCAGAACTGACTCGTTGGTAATGTCATGTGAGAAGAGTGTCCATCAACGAACAGGACCACTGGGAATTTAATATTATTCTCTTACAGCCATGGGAAGAATACATTTGCGATATATTCGTAAAAGCTCTCCCCGGTCATCCACCCACTTTCAGTTTTTCCAACTCCCCAAGTAGGATTGACACTGTTAGTAATAATCACAGGGATTCTTTCATAAGTGAATATTATTCCAGGTGGTCCCAATGTACCAGTAGCGTTGATCATGAAAAGGGTGGTGAGGCATCCTTTTTCATCCTCATATACAAAATTGCAGACCGCCTTTTCTGCTCTCTTCACCAATACTTTCCCACCTTTCGGGCAGAGAAAAAACGCTGACTCGTCACAATTAAAAACACGACTTGCATCGATATCCATCAAATTTTGCTCAATCAAGTGCTCTGGCACCTCCTGGAACCAATCACGGAGTGCTATTTCTGTGACAATCACTCTAGACATAGTCAGGTTTTGGGAGACACGTAAGGTCAGTTGAGGATGGCGACGCATGAATCCGTTGTACCAACTCCGCCCAGGTTTTCCATCTGTGAACGGATTCTCTCTCTTCAATTCCTTCACAAGGGCCGCTACGTAGTTCATAAGAATTTCTTTAGTCACTGGAAACCCAAGCTTGTGCATTTGCAATATCCAGGAAACCACTTGATTTTCTTCATTCCTAGTTAAAATCTTGGGTGGTCCTCCGTTCTTTAGGATAGGTATGCCGGGGAGCTTACACTTGTTCCTTAGGGAATTCACTGAGATTTTGTATTGAATGTCAGCATTTAATGCGTCCATCATTTTATTTCCCTCCCTCACCGCTGCCACTGCTTTAAGCAAATCTTCCTGCGTATAATTCCATCGTTTAGAACTAGATATTGGCCTCACCATCTCTGTAATCTGCAACATAAATCTAAATTGCATTTTTACCGCCCGACATTGCTGTTTTCCAGGTTAGGTCACCAAATTTCCGCGGGGACTTTTTAACTCATAGATTATGGGGGAAATTAATTGAAACATGAGTGAAATCGCATCTTTGTGTCCCAATTATGCTATTTCTCGATTTAATTGAATTTTTCATAGTTCCGGTTCATTGACAGTTGTGAGCCATTTGCAGGGCGAACATAGGATCAACTCAATTTTTATTGTAACTATCACTTCAATGACCGATATTTTGCATAAATATCAATATATCAGTATACTGGGAACCTCACCAACAAGGATAATCGAATCATTATGCCATTTTAATAGAAATATCAGCTGCTGAAAATTTTTTCAAATTCTTCACCTACCGTCTAACAATTCACTCTGCAGCCGCAGTTGACTTGAGTGGGACTTTTCTCCTATTCTTGTTAATCAATCACTATTTTTTGCTTCTAGTCACTTCTGTCAATTAAATGTCACAGCTGAGGACAAATGAATGATGATAGGAACAGAACTGAGCATAAGAACATTTCCCTCCGACCATTTCTGCGTTCATAGCTGGCGAAAGAGTAAGCTATAAAGTGCACGCGGACAACGAATTTTCAGCGAAGGAGTTTATGCGTGGTAAGAAATTGACTTATAAAACTGTGCTCGAATGACTTGCGTTCCCCGAAGGAGAATTGAACAATTTTGTGACCCCCTTTAGGTCTTAAAAGTGGGTCCGAAATATTTAGACTTACTGGGGACCAGCGACATGAAATTTCCAAGATTCATATAGGAATGGCCTTAGTTCAAAGAGAAACACAAAGGAGAGAGTGGGCCGAGATCTTTTTTACATCTCGGCCCAGATCTGGATTAAACGATTTTACCAGTCATTTATGATCGAATCCTACATGCTCCGATGTTTCATTTCTCTTCGTCGTCTCCCTGCCGTTATATTGATTTGAAAAAAGCAAAAAATATTAAGCAAAGAGTATTTGACGATATTTAAGAAATTGTAAAGATGCTTGTCTGGGTGGTAAAGTTCAGCTAGTTTCCGAAGAGTGATACTTTCAGCTACGTCTAATGTTTGTATCGTGAATTTTGGTTGAATTTGATAGTACGGGTCGATGAAGAAAATTATTAATGTTTTATCATTGTGAGCAAACACAAACCATCAATTGAATTAAAAAAGATAAATTGTTCCGCCTACCAACAAGTATACTTCCACCCCACATAAATTGATTTGCCATGTATTTGACGTAGACATCTTCAGGATAATGGAAGTGCGTGGGCGCCAAAATTGGAGCTCCACTGTAGTAATACTCTGTGATCGTACTATATTGATAGGTCACAAAACTCGCTCGGAGTCTAAGCAGTTTCGCAATATATATTGAGGTACCACTGCTCAACCAAGCACCACCCGGGATGTTTTGTGGAATAGCAAGAAGATGAGGAAATACAACGCCGAGTCCGTACCATCTGAAAATATGTAAAAAAATTAATATCCACAATCATTTCTCGTTTTTCAACATTTTTTGAAATAAAATCCCATACAAGATATACTTAAAGCATTTATCTTTAATGTTGAGTATGAGGACTTATATAAGTGCCCATTGCACGACTATTATGAGATATATTCCATACATAAACTACGCGATTTTCGATATGAAGATTATTTTGAGAACATATATAGATTTAACCCGAAGGATTACTATAAGGACACACATTTTGTTGAACATATATTCTGATCATCTGGGAGAGAAAACACCCAAAAACTGAGAAAAGGGGAAAGGGATCATGTCGTGCCAAACAAAAACTAGTGGATTTCTATAGAACCTTCATTAGTTTTTGGCCGGTTGTGAAAGAAAAAATTTGGAAATTTCCATCCAGATAACGAGAAATCTGTTAAGAAGATTTTACTCAGCATCTAATAAAAATCAAATGACATCACTGCAAAAACTCCGGTTTTACGAGCGGTCTGAAACTAAGATTTAAAACCGTAAGTCTGGTAAACAGTCTTAACATCAGATCAATATCCGATCTTAATATGAGACCTTATGTAATTGAAGATCGTTCACGAGTCTGATCATAGGAATAACACCTCGTGCAGATCTCAAATTTGAAGATCGCAACTTTAAGATCGTGGAGGATTTAGAATGAATTAGAGTAAAAGGGGAAATAAAATTATCGACCGAAAAATAAAGATAAATCAAATATTCAAAGGAAGAGTGCGTAACACTCAATTTTGTCCTACGAGGAAGATTCACTTGAGACACTTGATCTGTTCTCTCGCCGACTACCGTCGAGTTAACACACATTTTCACACCAATACCGGACTGGTCGAATTAACAAGACCACGTGCTGATATTTCGTTGAGGTTGGCTGATTCAACGGAATCCGGGACTTCACGGGACAAATTCTGGGATTTGAGAGAAATACGGAAGGAGGATCATTTGACGGGATTACCAAGGATCCATAATTACTGACTGCATTGGCCCGACGGCTTCACATTGATTCTTTGGAATTTCAGACGAGTGTTGGGTGTTATGTCGTATTAACATTATCAGAATCAAGTCTACAGAAAGAGAACATTTGAACAATTTTTTGAACGAATTTTATTCAACGTTAATTATTTCTTAAATTCTTATGTGTGGGTTGTGAATTTGCTAGAGAAACAGTTCATGTATATTTAAATCGTCAATGATTTATGGGTATTAGTGAGGAATGAGTCGATACTGAAATTATTTGTAGAAGACAAATGCTATTCTAGAATAATATATTGCAGGTCAAGCGCCGTAAAAAGACTCGTTGACGAAATGAACTTTACCCGCGCGAGCCGAAGGCGAGGCCAGGAAAAAAAAACCATTCATTTTAGTGGGGCATTGTGGGGTTCATACCAGCCGCGTCCCCGTCGCGAAACCCTGGGTCATGCTAAGTGCTGGTACGGCTTGATAATTAGGCCTGACCATGCACTGATGAATTTAAGTTTATTATCTCAACGAAATTCAGTATCTAAATTAACATGCCTTCGGAGGGAAAGGTGCCGTTTGGGGACACCCGTAGATCTATGTGAGCATCCATCATATAATATGAGATGTCTCAAAGAGAAAATCGAAAATTTGCTCAATCCCTAAGTTGATGGTTTATTGAGTTACCAGTTCAATAAACCACTAATTTACTCATGCATTTCATAAAACAAATTTTAATGGCCGCATGTTAGGGAGCCCTAAATCACTTATTTTTGACCCAAGTTTTTCTGACTCATTTTAACTTTCAACTCTAACCCTAATTTTTGCACATTATTTTTAATGCTTACCTTTCACTCTAATTCTGATCCTTTTTTCTGAAGCTCAATTATGATCCTTATATTTAGACCATTAAATTCTGACCTTTATATTCTGATCCTTGTATTTTGACCCTTATATTTTAACCCTCACTTTTGACAATATATTTCTATGCTCATACTTGGACCCTTATATTTTGACCCTTGTGACCTTATATTTCGACCTTTAGAGGTTGACCCTTATATTCAGACCTTTATGTTCTGACCTCCTACATTGTAACCCTTACATTTTGACTCTTAAATTCTAACCGTCATACTTTGACACTCATATTTTGACCCCGACCTCTGAGGCTTATTTCTAACCCTTGTGTCGGACATATTTTGACCGTCATTTCCCCGGCTTTGATTTTTTTCTAAAATCGATGATTTTTTCGCTGATTTTCTCTAAAACAATTACAGCGACTAATGTAAATACATTCTCAATGTTCGAGTGAATAGAAAAAGGGTATCAGTCGGGAAGTGATTGGTTCGTCGCATAATGGATCACATACAATTTCAACAAAGTATATAAGGGCCAAAGTGGAAAAATCAAAATATAAAGGTTTAAAAACAAGGGTCAGAATATAACGATTAGAACACAAGGGCAAAATTTAAAGATCAAAATATCCGAATATAAGGGTCAAAATGTAAGAATGAAAGTTTAAGAGACAGAATATTAGGTGTATAACTTAATCTTTCCGTTTTTTTTCATTGAATGCAGTGTCTTAAATATTAAAATATAAATATTTACGCGTCCGTTCGTGATTTTGAAGAGTGAAACTGTTTTTAATATGCTATATGTCATGCCTGGAAGAGCTGCGTAACTTCAGAAAACAGTAGTATATACAATGGCGGCCGATGCGCAGCACATTCGGCACTGTATTCTCTACGAGTTCCAACAAGTAAAACAAGCAGTCTGGCAGAGGCTATGCGACAGAAGGCATATGACAGAAGGGATATATTCATATATTTTTTATTTTCATTTCTACCAATTACATTGGTAGTAAGATTCCCAATGGATCCGGAATTGAATAATTCCACGCGATTTCTTTTCTGTTTTAATCGATGATATGGTTTTTTCAATTCACCTTTTTTTTATAATTCTGAAAATTTCACATCTTGTTATATCTTATTTGCACAACGCGATTTCTATCTTCATCCTCAATACGTTTTTTCTTTCTGAGGTATTATGTTTTGGTATTAAAGAAGGAATTAAATACTTCCCATTCACGATTTACTCTGTATTCATATTCAGTATAATCCAGCCATGATCTATTAGTTACTTGTACCTTAAAATTTTTACCCCACATTTTCTTTGTAAATTCCTCAATTGTTTCTTCTTCCTTCTTTTCCTTATATTTCCTTTTTTTGTTTTCCTCGTGAATTAGTAGTATTTTGTCCTCAGAATTATCCGCAGTATTCGTCGCCTATGTACGCCTCTTTTGCTTTTTCGTCTGTAAGTCATATAATTCATTGTTTAACATTTCATATTGGCCTATGCCAAAAAGTATCGACACATTCAGCCCCACATTTTATACACAAGTACGGCTCAATAATACTATCAAGTACCCGAACTTCAGATTTTTATTCCAACATCTACGCGTCATATGCTATGTCACAATAACCTTTCATATGAAAAAATATGAAAAAAAAGAAAAACGCTCATATCTCGAAAACTTTGTGTGGGAGGCGATTAATATTTTGATTGATTTTGATGGAGGATATTGGGATAAGTATTTTGTTAAAAAAGTTGAAATCCAACCAGCCATTGAAGAGATATTGCGGAAAATGGTTTTTCAAAAAAAAATTGAAAAAATTGAGTATCCCCTAAACTACTCATCCGATTCGGCCCAGCCAAAATACCATTCTTTAGTATGATAATACCTACAATCACACCAAATTTCAGCTTCCTATCTCAAATTTTTCTAGAGTTATCGTGACTACAAAGATTTTATCAAAAATATACAAAAAATTGGAAAACACCAATTACTACCTAGTTGTCCGTAGTTAAGTTGAGATGTTATGATTTGATTTGATAGAAATAATCAAATTTAATTTAGTCGCGTAGTTTTTTAGATATTGAGGAGAATTTTTTTTTTTGAAATCTGCTGTATCTCAAAAATTACTTGACCGATCGAGCTGAAATTACGCCTGGATTTGCTCCCGAATAATGCCAATTATCTCACAAAATTCCAAATTTTTAGCTTCAACTTTACTCCTTTTTTTGTTGAAATTAAAGACAAAATCCGAAAAATCCGCACATACATACGGACATACACACACATTTCTTAAAAACATCATATTTTCGCGTTTCATAACATTATACATCATTTCCAGGCAAAATTAGAAGATCGTAAAAATGATCGATTACAAAGCTTCCATTCGGAAGCAAAAAGCCATTGAAGCCCAAGATTCGATTAGTTCCACTCTCGGAAGTAATATTGTGTCTTACTATCCATGTAGATATTGGTATAAATGCTTCAAAGATAGTGATTTCGATCTCAGTAACCGGGAACGCCCTGGACAGCCTCTGAAATTTGAAGATGCTGAATTGCAAGAATTACTCGACAAAGATTCAACGCAAACGCAAAAAGAGCTTGCAACTCAGCTAGAATTTACTCGAGCAGCAGTCTCTAAACGATTACACGCAATGGGAAAAATACAAAAGGTAGGAAGATGGGTTCCCCACCAACTGACTGAACATAACCGCGGCCAACGCATGAAAACGTGCCTTTCGTTGCTCGCCAAGTGCCAGAAGAAAAATTTTTTGTCAAAAATTGTAACAGGAGATGAAAAATATATTTTTTTTGCTAATCTCAAGTGGAAAAAGTCATGGGTGAATGCCGCACAACCTTTGACATCCACTCCCCAACAAAAAATTCACACGAAGAAAGTTCTCCTCTGCATCTGGTGGGATCTGAAGGGTGTACTCTATTACGAACTTGTAGAATCGGATCAGACAGTTACTGCAGAACGCTACAGTCGACAATTGAACAAATTGAGCGAGGTACTTGATGAAAAGAGGCCATTTACTGGCCAAGGGAGCCGGAAAGTCATGTTGCTCCATGATGACGCTCGACTTCATGTTGCTCGCGCGACTCAGAAAATGATTTTAAGCCTGGGCTGGGAGGTTGTCTCGCACACGACTTAGTCACCAGACTTGGCCCCTTCTGATTATCATCTGTTCCGGCTCAAAGCCTGCAAGTTTTTTTCGCGATGGCATTCGTATGTTGCCCGATCGATGGTGCAAGGTCATCGAAAACGATGGACGATATTTCGAGGATCTGATCTAGTATTTACATTTACACACGGACATGGTCCAATAAATGCATTTTTGCACTCTTTAGATCATACGTTGTTGACATAACACAAAAAATACAAAACTTGAATTTGAACGATTACAATGCTTCCATCCGGAAACAAAAACCGAAAAATTTTCGAAAATACTTTTCCTCTATAAAATTTATCAAATTTCTTATGTCGCGTTAGAAAATTTATTACTAATTGTAAATTTCCATAAAATTTATAATTCAGATATTCTCAAATAATTCCATAAAAGTAAGAATTTACAAAATATCGTCTTCAGACATCCGGTGTTATCTTACTGCTCAAACGAAAATTGTCGTTCGTGGGAACGCTGAATCAGTAAAAAGAGAACCGAATTCGCGCTCGTGCCATGAAGTTCAGCATAAAAAGAAAAACGAAATAAGAGAAATGATCAGCGCGTGATCGAACCACATGACTAACCCCCACTAAATCACACTCAAATTTATCCCCTTGGTAACAAAATTTTAGAGCCGTAGAACAGTCTCGTCTTAGCTGCAAATCGATGCACATCAAAATTCGAACTCCTTGAATTTTTACTCAGTTCGAAACTTCGAAATCAGTTCACATCTGCCCGACGTACTAGTTCAAAATTCAAGTAAAATAAAATTCGTTGCAAATACGCAGATCTTCGTAGCGCGAATTTCACCGCGAATTTGGTCGGCAACCTGCGAATTGTTTGTTACGTCGCGATAAAATAAAGTGCATGGACATGTTAGAGTCCCGAGCGGTTGGGTTCGGTAATTCGGAAGAAATAGCACTTGCAAGACGAATACTAAATAATATGCTTTATTTAATCTCAACTCTTAGAAAGACAATTCAATGTGTTCATTCTGATACGGAAGGTATCAAGTGAACCGCGATAAGAATCGATTAAGTTACTGGCCCAGAGCCATCAGTCTCTCGAGTATTTATTACAACGAGAGGCTATGACGTGTTGGCCATTGCCTCATATCTGTATGGTGTTACGATAACACCATGCGATTGAGCCCAGTGGAAATGCTGATGCATGATCTACTGGCTTACTTATTAATGCGAATATACGCGCTTTATAATGCACGTATATTGTGGGTAAGTATACAATTGCTTAATTCTATGTTTTTATTCCGAAATATGTGCTACATTTGTTCGCTCATTTTTCGGAATGATTAAGTAATTATGCTCCACTTTGTGGGGCATAACATCCCTCCCTGTAGGGGGAAGAAAATTATCAGTTTGATAAATTTCTTCTCTGATTATATACATTTCAATACATCGTTTACAATTTTTTCTTAATCTAATCAGCCCTCGATGACTGTCGCTTCAAGCGATGATTCTTTCTTGGGCGTCAGCCACGGCCTCCTAGACCTTTTATACCACCAACAAATCAGGAATCCCGCAGTGATGAACGTTATCACCACTGTCAAGGTGAAAATTGATGACGGATGAGTTGGGTACTCGCGGTAACTACGCATCCCCGGGCTCGTGTTGAATTCTTTCTTCTGTTCGGTCAGATCTTCCTTCAGGACCTCCAGCTGTACCTCCAGGCCCATTAGTTCTTTAACATTCCCAACTACGTTGGATAGTTGGACGTCACTCAAGTTTTCTTTTACTTGGTTGAGTCTCCCTGTGATGTCGTCATCCAGTGTCAGATTCAGCTTCGGTTGAATATGAGAATTCAATTCCGTTCCGAACGATTTTCGGCCTTTGATGCTAAAATCTGCAGTAACCACTCCCCAAAAGTTTGGTACTTGCAGAATGCCCGAGTCTTGAAGAACGTCTCGGGTTTCTTTATCTCCGCACGTTATCGTGATGCCCTCGGCCTCGGGAGCCGCGTAGAACCACGCGTTATTTTTCTTCATTTTTATTAGCAGCAAACGGTTTAGCTGCAGATGTCTAATCGTGCATACATCCGGCATTTTTCCTGAATTCAAATATATTTGAACTTCGCAAGGGCTCGAGTCCCGCGTAATTTGTACTGGTAATGACTAGGTACATAAATACTGCCCTTGAATTTCCTTGCAGTTTCCCAACTGTTCCGAGGTCATTGGCACGTACTGTTGCGTCGGGCCGTCCATTATCAGAAGCTCACTCGTTGTCTCCACGTATGAGTGATACTCGTTTGACGACCACACTGGAATCCCATGCGTCAGCATAACGTCAAACGCTTGGAAGTCAACCAGCGGTACTTCCGTCAAAGTGAAAATTCTCGTACCGAATACAAAAATAGTTGTGGTTGAAACGTCTTGTAATCTATGCATTCCACCTATTACTATCTCGAAGGGAAAACTCAATCCTTTCGGTAGTTTCGCTGTGCGGAGAAGAGCGACTATGCTAGGCTCTGTGAAAACTCCGGTGTCCAATATCAAACCTCTGGATTCAGTCAAGAGTTTTTTCATTTTCACGGCGTCCTCTCTTACTCCTCTGTAGATGGCTTCTAGGTCCAACAGATGCTCATCTATATTTTGTTTGTGAGCTAGCTGCGAATACTCTTTTTTTATGAGCTGCATTGACTTCAGCAGAATGTCCTCATTTTCCTTGATTATTTCCTCCGTGTGTCCCAACTGTGTTAAGTTGACAATCTCCAGTTGCTTCCTGGAACTATCCAAAGTCCCCTTGACTCCATTTTCCAGGTGTGCAAGCCTTTCGAATATCTCGTGAGCGTCCTCAGCGTCCATAGTCCCGAACAGCGATTTGGCCACAGTGCCCAACCATCTATAAGGCCTCGACGCTTTTTGCTTGCGTCGTTTAAGCCCAATAGTCCAGTGATGACGTCNGGGTACTCGCGGTAACTACGCATCCCCGGGCTCGTGTTGAATTCTTTCTTCTGTTCGGTCAGATCTTCCTTCAGGACCTCCAGCTGTACCTCCAGGCCCATTAGTTCTTTAACATTCCCAACTACGTTGGATAGTTGGACGTCACTCAAGTTTTCTTTTACTTGGTTGAGTCTCCCTGTGATGTCGTCATCCAGTGTCAGATTCAGCTTCGGTTGAATATGAGAATTCAATTCCGTTCCGAACGATTTTCGGCCTTTGATGCTAAAATCTGCAGTAACCACTCCCCAAAAGTTTGGTACTTGCAGAATGCCCGAGTCTTGAAGAACGTCTCGGGTTTCTTTATCTCCGCACGTTATCGTGATGCCCTCGGCCTCGGGAGCCGCGTAGAACCACGCGTTATTTTTCTTCATTTTTATTAGCAGCAAACGGTTTAGCTGCAGATGTCTAATCGTGCATACATCCGGCATTTTTCCTGAATTCAAATATATTTGAACTTCGCAAGGGCTCGAGTCCCGCGTAATTTGTACTGGTAATGACTAGGTACATAAATACTGCCCTTGAATTTCCTTGCAGTTTCCCAACTGTTCCGAGGTCATTGGCACGTACTGTTGCGTCGGGCCGTCCATTATCAGAAGCTCACTCGTTGTCTCCACGTATGAGTGATACTCGTTTGACGACCACACTGGAATCCCATGCGTCAGCATAACGTCAAACGCTTGGAAGTCAACCAGCGGTACTTCCGTCAAAGTGAAAATTCTCGTACCGAATACAAAAATAGTTGTGGTTGAAACGTCTTGTAATCTATGCATTCCACCTATTACTATCTCGAAGGGAAAACTCAATCCTTTCGGTAGTTTCGCTGTGCGGAGAAGAGCGACTATGCTAGGCTCTGTGAAAACTCCGGTGTCCAATATCAAACCTCTGGATTCAGTCAAGAGTTTTTTCATTTTCACGGCGTCCTCTCTTACTCCTCTGTAGATGGCTTCTAGGTCCAACAGATGCTCATCTATATTTTGTTTGTGAGCTAGCTGCGAATACTCTTTTTTTATGAGCTGCATTGACTTCAGCAGAATGTCCTCATTTTCCTTGATTATTTCCTCCGTGTGTCCCAACTGTGTTAAGTTGACAATCTCCAGTTGCTTCCTGGAACTATCCAAAGTCCCCTTGACTCCATTTTCCAGGTGTGCAAGCCTTTCGAATATCTCGTGAGCGTCCTCAGCGTCCATAGTCCCGAACAGCGATTTGGCCACAGTGCCCAACCATCTATAAGGCCTCGACGCTTTTTGCTTGCGTCGTTTAAGCCCAATAGTCCAGTGATGACGTCTCTCGTTTCCGCGAAATCGTTGATCCATTGATCCACAATGAGCCGAAAGTTGGTTCCCCAAGGGCCTGCTTTGATACAAAGCTCTTTCGTGTGGTTCAGATGCTCTTGAAGTTGGTCAGCCCTCGCTAGCCATGGTGAAACATCTGTACTCGCCGCTTTGGACCAAACCTGGGTACTGAGATACATTTTCCCAATTGGCTCGAAATAAATTCCGGGCGTGTGAACGAACTTTTCGATGGAATGAACCTCCTCCCCCCGTACTTGAGCCACCGTGTTTCTTAGCATGATTACCAAAATCGACGATCTTGCGAATTTCGCAAAACCGAAGGTTCTTGAACCCGGTCGACACGTCGAAATTGAGCGACGTCGATACCGTCGTTGGCTCGATGGCGGCCATCTTTGTTGACGGTGCACCATCGAATACAAAAACGTGATGCGCCCCAAAGTTTTCACAGTTCTTTCCGCAGCTCCGATTGAGGAAGTTACCAGGAAAACTCCGTAAATGGATTCAAGGAGGTGTTT
The DNA here is from genome assembly GCF_001412515.2 of Diachasma alloeum. Lineage (NCBI taxonomy): Eukaryota > Metazoa > Arthropoda > Insecta > Hymenoptera > Braconidae > Diachasma > Diachasma alloeum. The sequence goes on along the minus strand of NW_021680819.1, from coordinate 177,110 downwards.
TAAGTGCAATCGGCTGGGCCATCTTGCTCGTGAGTGTGAACCATCGTGCCTCGGTTGTGGATTAGAGGCCCACCTTACTCGTGATTGCCCTCATCGGGCTGGCAAACCTTCGGTGTCTCGGGCTGCGAAGCGCCCAACAGTACGATCCAACCCTCGAGAATGGATCCTGCGAGGTCGGCCCAACCCCTCTCGTTCCGTCAGCCTTGTCAGACCTGTCAGACCCGTCAGATATCGACACCCATACCTGCGGTTCCCGCACTTATTCCCTAAGGAAAAAAACTTCCGGAAAAAAGTTCCCGGAATTATTTTTTTCCGGAAAAAATTACTTGGGAAATTTTTTTTCCCGGAAAAAATTACTTGGGAATTTTTTGTTTCGGAAAAAATTACTTGGGAAAATTTTTTTCCCGGAATTTAATTCCTTTTTTTTACTTCCTTAGAAAAAATGTCAGAAAAAAAAATAGAATCCATTTTTTACATCAAAAATGTACAGAAAATAATTTTGACAGAAGTTCAGAGAAATTTTAGACTTAATGGACATATTTTGGCTTTAGATTCTAGCTGGAAATGTATTGAATGGTGCGATAGTAAAATTGACGTTGGAAGGGATAGCAACAATCGACTGGAGATTAATTTCCCCCACTTATGACACTGTTTCGTGTAGTGTTTATATTGTGCCGTGGCTAATACCCAAATATATATGTATCCTTGGGAATTTCTTGAGCTCAAAATTATTTCCATTAACACAATTCAAGTAATATTGTAAAATATTTGCGAAGCATTGCTCAAAATATTTCATTATAAATAATTTAATGGATTGAGGAAATTTTTGCAGTTAATTAAATTTTGTTCACATTAATATTTTTTTGACTATTATAATATTTACAGTTATCAACAATTATTATTTTCCGCAATAAAAAAAGAAAGAATTACAATCAAATGTAACTGGGTCAAGTTATCATTTCCCTAAAAAAGTTATTTTTTCCCAAAAAAATTAATACCAGAAAATTATTTCCAAAAAAAATTTTTTTCACAAGTAATTTTGAAAAAAAAGTATTTTTCAAAGAGATTTTTTCCAAAAGATTTTTTCCAAAGGAAAAAAGTGCGGACACCTCGCTGATGAGCTCGAAGATATTTTCAATCTTCGTCTTCTGTACGGCGAGACCTCCGCCCCCCAACCGTGCCACGTACCTCAATGGTTGGAGCGATCGGAGACCACCTATCCCCATTGCCGGAATTACATCTTCCTCAGTCCAACACTCTTTTATCTTGGCTGGGGCTGGCATCTGCGGTACCCCGACTTCACATACGGCCAGAGTTTGCGTCAATAACTTATACAAAAAGTTTACTGAAATTTTATAAACAATTTGGAAGTTCTCCATTTTCATTGAAATTAAAATTTCTCTATTTTCCAATTAAATTTGTGTCTGTTTCAATTCACTCCGAGGCTGGGGTCCATATAGTCATTCGACTATAAATGGACGCAGTCTATTGACATGTACCCTCTGAGTCCTTTTTTTGTTGGCATCTCTGATGGTGTAATTCACATCGGAATTCCTCTCGATTATTTCATAAGGTCCAATCTAGGGTTGTGATAATTTCTTAGATCGTCCTCGTGGCATAACTTCATTTTTCAGCAGTACTTTGTCTCCAACACAGAATTCCACTTCTTCAGCACTTTTGTCGTACTGGATTTTCGATTTTTCTTTACCTGCGTCGAGTTTCTCCTTCGCTTCCTGGTGTGCTGCTCTCAATCTCTCACGAAGTTCTTGCGCAAAATCGTCATACCCATATGTCAAATGTGGAGGCTGTTTGACGGCTGTTGGTAACTCAGCACGTCTACCAAACATCAGCTCAAATGGCGTCATTTTAATCGCCGAATGAGGAGTCGTATTGTATGCGAACATCGCATACGGAAGCCATATGTCCCAATCGGTCTGATCCTCCACAATGAAACTCTTTATGTATTCAGCAAGAGTGCGATGAGATCTCTCGACAATTCCGTTCGTTTGCGGATGATACGCAGTAGTCTGTATTTTTTTATTTTCAGCAATTTACATACGTTCTTAAAAATCTCACCAACAAAATTCGGACCTTTATCGGTAAGTAATTTTCGTGGTGTTCCATATTCACACACGATTTTTTCCGCAAATGCGCGACCAATCGTATTGGCCTCCTGGTCCGGAATTGGAATTGCTCCGCTGAATTTGGGTAAGGCGTCTTGAAATGTGAGAATATATTTCTCCCTAGCGTCCGTGACCGGCAATGGACCAACAATGTCCATAGCACACTGCTCGAATGCCTCCTCTGGGCTCTCCACAATTGCCATTGGTACTTTTGTTGCTTTTCCCAACTTATTTAGCTGACATTCCTCACAAGTCGCCACGAACTTCTCTACATCAGATTTCATTCCCTTCNCGCTGATGAGCTCGAAGATATTTTCAATCTTCGTCTTCTGTACGGCGAGACCTCCGCCCCCCAACCGTGCCACGTACCTCAATGGTTGGAGCGATCGGAGACCACCTATCCCCATTGCCGGAATTACATCTTCCTCAGTCCAACACTCTTTTATCTTGGCTGGGGCTGGCATCTGCGGTACCCCGACTTCACATACGGCCAGAGTTTGCGTCAATAACTTATACAAAAAGTTTACTGAAATTTTATAAACAATTTGGAAGTTCTCCATTTTCATTGAAATTAAAATTTCTCTATTTTCCAATTAAATTTGTGTCTGTTTCAATTCACTCCGAGGCTGGGGTCCATATAGTCATTCGACTATAAATGGACGCAGTCTATTGACATGTACCCTCTGAGTCCTTTTTTTGTTGGCATCTCTGATGGTGTAATTCACATCGGAATTCCTCTCGATTATTTCATAAGGTCCAATCTAGGGTTGTGATAATTTCTTAGATCGTCCTCGTGGCATAACTTCATTTTTCAGCAGTACTTTGTCTCCAACACAGAATTCCACTTCTTCAGCACTTTTGTCGTACTGGATTTTCGATTTTTCTTTACCTGCGTCGAGTTTCTCCTTCGCTTCCTGGTGTGCTGCTCTCAATCTCTCACGAAGTTCTTGCGCAAAATCGTCATACCCATATGTCAAATGTGGAGGCTGTTTGACGGCTGTTGGTAACTCAGCACGTCTACCAAACATCAGCTCAAATGGCGTCATTTTAATCGCCGAATGAGGAGTCGTATTGTATGCGAACATCGCATACGGAAGCCATATGTCCCAATCGGTCTGATCCTCCACAATGAAACTCTTTATGTATTCAGCAAGAGTGCGATGAGATCTCTCGACAATTCCGTTCGTTTGCGGATGATACGCAGTAGTCTGTATTTTTTTATTTTCAGCAATTTACATACGTTCTTAAAAATCTCACCAACAAAATTCGGACCTTTATCGGTAAGTAATTTTCGTGGTGTTCCATATTCACACACGATTTTTTCCGCAAATGCGCGACCAATCGTATTGGCCTCCTGGTCCGGAATTGGAATTGCTCCGCTGAATTTGGGTAAGGCGTCTTGAAATGTGAGAATATATTTCTCCCTAGCGTCCGTGACCGGCAATGGACCAACAATGTCCATAGCACACTGCTCGAATGCCTCCTCTGGGCTCTCCACAATTGCCATTGGTACTTTTGTTGCTTTTCCCAACTTATTTAGCTGACATTCCTCACAAGTCGCCACGAACTTCTCTACATCAGATTTCATTCCCTTCCATTGATACCTCTGACGTAATTTTGTGTACATCCGTTTTGCCCCGGGATGTCCCGCAATCGGCGTGTCGTGATATTCCTGCAGAATACTCATTATTTCACCATCAGCTGGTGTGATAATCTCAGCTTCAATGATCGAGTGCCCCACTGCGTCGCTCGACTCTGATTTCGCCTGAGCTCGGGTTACAACGTTGATACGACTGAGCGTATCAGCGTTAGTATTCAACTTCCCGGCTTTGTAAACGACCTCATAGTCGTATTCCTCCAATTTTATACGCCAACACATTAATTTCGATTCCAGGTCCTTAACANCCCATATGTCAAATGTGGAGGCTGTTTGACGGCTGTTGGTAACTCAGCACGTCTACCAAACATCAGCTCAAATGGCGTCATTTTAATCGCCGAATGAGGAGTCGTATTGTATGCGAACATCGCATACGGAAGCCATATGTCCCAATCGGTCTGATCCTCCACAATGAAACTCTTTATGTATTCAGCAAGAGTGCGATGAGATCTCTCGACAATTCCGTTCGTTTGCGGATGATACGCAGTAGTCTGTATTTTTTTATTTTCAGCAATTTACATACGTTCTTAAAAATCTCACCAACAAAATTCGGACCTTTATCGGTAAGTAATTTTCGTGGTGTTCCATATTCACACACGATTTTTTCCGCAAATGCGCGACCAATCGTATTGGCCTCCTGGTCCGGAATTGGAATTGCTCCGCTGAATTTGGGTAAGGCGTCTTGAAATGTGAGAATATATTTCTCCCTAGCGTCCGTGACCGGCAATGGACCAACAATGTCCATAGCACACTGCTCGAATGCCTCCTCTGGGCTCTCCACAATTGCCATTGGTACTTTTGTTGCTTTTCCCAACTTATTTAGCTGACATTCCTCACAAGTCGCCACGAACTTCTCTACATCAGATTTCATTCCCTTCCATTGATACCTCTGACGTAATTTTGTGTACATCCGTTTTGCCCCGGGATGTCCCGCAATCGGCGTGTCGTGATATTCCTGCAGAATACTCATTATTTCACCATCAGCTGGTGTGATAATCTCAGCTTCAATGATCGAGTGCCCCACTGCGTCGCTCGACTCTGATTTCGCCTGAGCTCGGGTTACAACGTTGATACGACTGAGCGTATCAGCGTTAGTATTCAACTTCCCGGCTTTGTAAACGACCTCATAGTCGTATTCCTCCAATTTTATACGCCAACACATTAATTTCGATTCCAGGTCCTTAACATTGAAAATCCATCGTAAGGGTCTGTGATCCATGACAACGATGAACTTTCGGCCATATAGATAAGGCCTAAAATGCTCAACTCCCCAAACAACAGCATATAACTCCTTTTCTGTAGTACTCCATCCTTGCTCCACTGTTTTTAGGGTTCTGCTAATATAGGCAATCGGCAAATCCTTGCCAATTTCCCCCTGCGACAGAACAGCGCCTACGGGCATCTTTGAGGCATCAGTTGTCAAAAGAAAAGTCCTTTCAAAATTAGGATACTGGAGGATTGGTGCCGTCGTTAGAGTCTTCTTCAAAATTTCTACCGCAGTTTTTTCTCTCTGTTCCCGGGTCCACTGAACATCTTTTTTTAGTAGCTCAGTCAGCGGTTTAGCAATTTCGGAAAAACTCTTTATGAATTTCCGATAATAACCGGCTAGACCAAGGAAAGANGAAGTTCTCCATTTTCATTGAAATTAAAATTTCTCTATTTTCCAATTAAATTTGTGTCTGTTTCAATTCACTCCGAGGCTGGGGTCCATANCCTCTTTCAGCCGTTTCAGGACCTCCACCAGCCTTTTATTGTGGTCTTTTAGGCTTGGACCACAAATGACGATGTCATCCATGTACACGAAACATCGCAGTCCTTGAATTCTAGCCAGTACAGAATTCATCGAACGCTGGAACGTCGCTGGGCCCCCTTTCACTCCAAAAGGCAGACGATTGTACTCGTAATGCCCGTACGGTGTAGAAAATGCAGTCTTTCATTTATCTTCCTCTTTCACAGGTATTTGATGAAACCCTGATGCCAAGTCCAACGTTGAAAAATATTTTGCATTGCCCAATCTATCCAAAATGTCGGCAATGTTAGGCAATGGAAATGAGTCACCTATCGTGACGTCATTCAGTCGTCTAAAATCGACAACAACTCGGAATTTAATTTTTCCCGAAGCATCCATCTTTTTCGGAACGACCAATAAAGGTGGATTCCATTGACTTCTGCTTGGTCGGACCACTCCGTTCTGCAGCATCTCCTAGATTTGATGATCGACCTCCCCCTCCTGTGAATGCGGCAAACGATGAGGTCGAACGTTAATTGGAACAGTCCCTGGTTTCAATGGAATCTCATGTTTCAGACGCTCAGTTAGACCTGGAGCATCCCCTGGTATCTGCACAATAGCATTGAATTGCTCCAAAAGTTCTGCCAAACTGTCTCGTTCCTCCTGGTTCAGATGCTCAAACCGTAGATTTTCATGCAACAATTTTATACGCTCTTTCTTTTCGTTTTTGCACGAATTTCGCAGCGTCATGACTTCGATCCCAGTGGCTAGTTCCTCCAACACCACCACTGGTAAGTCGACGAACTCGTCCGTATCGGTGGTGTTGATTACACACACGTTTACGAAACCAGGTTTGCACCGTCATAATCTGATAGGCGGCAACCGGCAGAGGAAGAGTTTTATTTCCCCCCTCCGCATTATTCTTATCCTTGGCACCCTTATTATTTTGTGCATTATTTTGTTTTCCCCCGGGCGTAAATTTATTCGGACCTGAATTGAATTGCTTCATTGCCTCGAAACTCACTTTCAATGTCTCCGGTAGCCCCAGTTTTCTCTCAATTTATGACAGTCAGCAAAATCGTGGCCCGCATATTTGCAATACTGACAGAGTCAAATGCGTTGATGCTTCGACGTTCCGTCGGAACTGGCAATGATCTCCGTTGCCCTCCTTGCGAGTTTCCACAATTTTTCGCAAGATGACCCGTTTGACCGTAAGAGAAACAGCCTCCGACGGACTGACGACCCATGGACATTTTGCCACCTCCAATGGAACTCCGATTTTGCCCAAAATTTCCCCAACTCTTGCTCTTTATATTTCCAGAAATAGTCTTTTCCAGATCCACAGCTCCAGTGCAAGAATCGTGGAGTGTTATATAATGATTTGCTCTCATCAGAATTTGCAGTTGACCCCGCAATCCTTGTTCGAATACCAATTTCGCCATATTCTCCAGGACTTTCGTAGCTGCCTCCTTCTCCTTCTGCGAGCGCCCTCGATGAAGACCCAATAGACCATTTAAATAATCCATCGTAACCTCCTCTGTGCGCTGAACGAATTTTCCAACGTCCTCATTCTCGCGTTGTTGTAATTTGCTGAACTCAGCTTGCAGACCGACGACATTCCGAGTCTTCCCAAAAAGTGACTCCAATTCATTTTTCAGCTGCTCGAATGTTTTTACGGTGCGATGTTTCAATTGTTTCTGCGCAGAAACTTCTAATTTACTCCCCAAAATTCCATCCAAAAGTTGATTCTCCAAACCTGGATGGATTAATCTCCTAGCACTGGCGATGGAATCTAAGAAACAATCCAATTTGTCTCGACCGTCTCCAGTAAAGACCTTTATCAACTAGAGTGCGCTCTTCAAATCCAAAAAATCCGAATGCGAACTCCTGTTCCGTAGATACATCTGCTCCTCGTAAGCATCTTCCACGAGTACCCTGTACTCATTCTTTTGTTTTTCGGCCTCCTCATGGCGTTGTCTCTCTTCAATGACCCTTAGTTCCCGGACATCCATCTCCTTCTGGAGTCTGAGTCTTGCCTCTTCGAGAGTCCGAATTCTCCCTAAAAGGCGATCATAAGCAGGATTATTTTGCAAACCTTCCTGCTGAGGACTATTGTCCCCATGATGCGTGGAACTAGCCCTGAAACCTCTCCCGCCAGCAATAACATTAGATGGCGTGGAGTATTCATCACGGTCCTCCCCCTCACTCTCTGGATAACTTTCAATATTATCCGAATTAACCTGTGGCATAACATGCACAGGACGACGTTGACTCACCGAAGGGTTGAAAAAAGCAGGCGCATTATGCGTGCCCTGTCTATTCTCAGGAATTCCCTCTGGTAGCACGTCATTATTCTCCCGGTGAACCTCAGCTTCAACGTTGATCTGACGATTCCCAGCGAGCATACTCGAATGTTCAGACTGAATAAATTCCCGGTGCAGATTAACATTATTAATGTTACCCTCTTCCCCCCTGGACTCAAACAAGTTTCTCCTTGCGCCAGGAGGTGACAAAGTATGAGAGTTGAACTCAGAGTCCTCCTGACCCTCATTGGCTCTCCCTGAAGTTGACATCGTGACTGTCAAAAAATTGTTTTAGCTAAAACTTCTGAAAACAATGGAAAAAACTCTGCTATCCCCGACGGTACAACGAAAGTACTATAGGATAGACTTATCTTCTGCTAGTTTACCAATAAGGTAATCTTCTCGCTCCCTCGATGAAATTCCTCGAAGAAACGTTGAAATGGCCAGTCCTCCCTCGGGTGGAAAGATTGTCGAATATTATCCCTTCTTCGTTGCTGTGCGATAAGATAGTGGTTGATCAGGCCTCCGTCCTCTTCCAAAAAATAGATAACGCTGCCACCAAAATGGTAGAGTCCCGAGCGGTTGGGTTCGGTAATTCGGAAGAAATAGCACTTGCGAGACGCATACTAAATAATATTCTTTATTTAATCTCGACTCTTAGAAAGACAATTCAATGTGTTCATTCTGATACGGAAGGTATCAGGTGAACCGCGATAAGAATCGATTAAGTTACTGGCCCAGAGCCATCAGTCTCTCGAGTAGTTATTACAACGAGAGGCTATGACGTCTTGGCCATTGCCTCATATCTGTATGGTGTTACGATAACACCATGCGATTGAGCCCAGTGGAAATGCTGATGCATGATCCACTGGCTTACTGATTAATGCGAATATACGCGCTTTATAATGCACGTATATTGTGGATAAGAATACAATTGCTTAATTCTATGTTTTTATTCCGAAATATATGCTACACTTGTTCGCTCATTTTTCGGAATGATTAAGTAATTATGCTCCACTTTGTGAGGCATAACAGACACAAAATATTTAAATCAAATAGATTAAAATAGTCGAACTGAACAATTAAATTGAAATATCAAAATTCGAGTTTAAATGAACTATCAGTAGAATTTAGAAGTGATAAAAAAAAGAAAAAACTTTCGAAGAATTGGAACTTGGTGATTTGACTTAGTTTAAAATATTATAAAGTGTGAAAATTTTAAATCTTTGTGCCGAACACAATTTTTGGATTAGCAGAGAACCTGAAAAGTGAGTGAATGTGCAAACAAAATATTAAAGACCTCTTAATCTGGCGCTCCACGAAATTTATGTGATAAATCAAAATTTCTACTAATTAACAAAATTTTGGTAAATTCCCAAAGCGCGATAGAAAATTAAAACTTAAAAATTCAAATAACAAGAAGACATGTTGGTCATGCGCGATCTAGAAAAACGTTGCGTTACGTAAAATTATAAAGAATCAAAATTTTATAAAGCATTTAGGTCATATTTGTTTTGAAACACTCTGTAAGAATTCAGACTATAATAATAAATCATAATACTGGGATATCAAGAGTTAATAATTATTGAATTTTCCTACCCAGCAAGATTTTAACTTTCAGGTCTGCCTAGCGCTTAAAAGCTAAGGATCCACAACAAAAATAAAATTATTTTATCCTAATAACGAGAGAATTGCTTGTGACGTACTATTTAATTTTGATTAAATCTGTTATCAGAAAATTTTCTTGTTATCACACTTACATAATTATTCATTTATCAAGAATTGTTCTGGGGGTATTCTCATTATTCTTATTTATTTCATTACATTCCATTCATTTAGTAATATTATTCATTTTCCGTTCTATTTCTCTAACATAGTCAAATTCTCGTTTCTTAAATGATCTGCAAAGTGAGCAAACATGGCTTAACCTTATGTACAAACAACGTTTTGATATACATGTCGCGGACTCCGCGTTTTGTTTACGGAATTTATAAACAGAAACCTCCATCTTTAACAAATACCATGGAGCGTGCAGGAACGACCGAGATTGTTACCACCCAAGGCGACGCGCATGTCAGAGGTGCCGCCATTGTTGCTGGGGTGACCAGGAGGAACAGTGGATTTCGTGGCTCTACAAGGGTACAACTGGCCAATGGAGAAACCCGGATTCTATGGAAACTGCGATCATGCAATAAGGAAAACCATACCTAGGGCTTGCTGTCAACGATTATAAGAACCCCATAAAATACGCAAATTATGAGGGTTGTATGCCACTAACTGTGAGGAGACCGACTTCGAAACGCCCCTCCGGAACCACTTGAGGGTGACCACGGTCATAAAAATCAGCCTAATGGAAAAACCCATAATCAAGCGTTTCCACATAGCCGGCCCCAGCCTCCATGGACCATTGTAATCATGAGTAAGAAAATAATCATCGGAAAATGCATGACTCGCACGTGCCCCGAAATACAATTCACCCGCGTATGAATTGAGTTACTTCAAGAGTAACACGAACGAATTGACAGTCGATTTCCCACTCATTGGTAAAATTCCGATTTTCCACTCTATGCACTCAGCATTCCTGACTGGACCAATTTTAATGAACACCGGATAACACACCGGGAAGAAGGGATCACAATTCTCCAAGGTTATGCTTTGGCTTATCGCACGTCAAGAGGTCATGACGTCATTCCATGCACATGTGCGCTCGTAAAAATCCAATGAATCATCAATTATGACGATTTCCACCCCATTATCACTCCCCCTCGATGGACGAGCGTCATCATTATGAAGAGTCAAACCGAGATTCCTGGAATCATAAAAGGGGACCGATTCCGTGAATTACACGTAGTGCGCGAGGCCTTAACGCATCCTCAATTTTCCACCCTCTTGACCACGGATCGGCCCGGCGCGCGCAGGGGTCATCAATTGATACGAATGTCCAGATCCGGCCATCATCCGAGGGCATATGATTCATCATATGGTTCCTTCCTTCCTTGACGGATTCTGTAGGGGTTGCTATGGATCCACCCCTACAGAATCCCTTATTACGGATGGCATTCAATTCAGGATATATAAGGGCTGCCCCTGAACATCAAGAGTCAGTCATAGAGTCAGCCAGTCATAGCTACCATCGCAGTCGCAAGGGCCAATTACTAAGAGCGAGTCACAGAGAGTCAGTTGCCAAACCCAGTTACCCGAATCAGTTCTTGGTCTCGCTCAAGTCACGGACAGTGATTATTCTCAATCTGCATATTTCGACTGCACAATTTTGGACTCAACCGATTAGTTGACTCATCTCCACTAATTCCTCAACCCACTGTGTTGAGGGCAGTATTCGTCACGGAGCTGTAGGTACTCGTCCCAACGACGTATTGTGGTCTCATCGTTCAAGTGGCCATTCTTTCTTTTCACCGGACAAGTGCAACTGCCGTCGTAAATCATCCGATTGTCACAGAAAGTCACCCATCAACACTACTGGTCATCAAAGGCAGTTCTTGTTCCTGCTAGTAAGGGTCATCAGAGTGCAGCATCATCGCGACTGAGTGATCACACCCACCCCAATTTTATCTAATCAACAACTGTAAGTTAATGCCAATTCGTTATCCACTTATTTTTTCTTTTCCGTTTCATTCATTTCCAATTCTAAATCTTCAAATTCTCCTCTCCGCGGTTTTATCTGCGATTATTGTAAACAGACTCTTTTTATCACTAATAAAACCATTTCTTTATGGCATTAGAAGGGGTTCTTTCTCTTAGCATGATCTCCATTTCTGACTCCCGCGCAATTCACCATAGTGCACCTTAGTGCTTTATCCCATGCAATCCGATCCCATTCTTTCTCCCGGTCTCTACCCGTTGTAATTGGTCACGGTCAGGACAGTATTTGGGGTCACCTTTTGCAGCTGATTTTCACCCATCCAATAATCCAGAGATCGCAACATACAGTCCCAACATTCCGATTCTGATGAGGGTGTGAATGCAATTCCGATGAAGAATCGCGCTTCTTTGATCCTCAAAGTCTCTACTTCTTTGAAATGACTGGCTAACGTATCTGAAGAGGAATGCGACGATGACTCTCTAGTCAAGCTTCCTCTCCGACATCGTCGAGTCATCCAACTTCTCGTGATAAAACACCGCAATCACCTACTGTTAACGCTCCAACTCCAAACTCAGCAAGCCTCTCTCAGAAATTTCCAACAAAAGGTATGATTGAGAAGTATAAAGCTGAATTCCATTTCAATTTAGAGAAAAAATCTAGCTTACGGCCCTGTTAATAACGACGAATCCGACACAAACTAGAGGAGAAAAACAGATTGAGCGACAGGGATACCTTCTGCCATCTTCTGTTTCATACAACAAAGAAGACCCTTTAACAAGAGCTCTATTGGGAGTTGAACTGCCAATACTCCCAGTACCGAGTTTGGAGAAGTTCAAAAAATTGGAACAAATGTTGAATCCGGAGCCTTGTTTTAGCTGTGGTACGATTAAGACGTGCTTACGTGCTCCGTGTTTCCAATTTCTGAGAGTTTGATTCTCTGTCATCTCAGGCAGAGACCCACTATGGGAAACAACTCTGCCTTCTATCAGCGATAGTAAGTCTAGGAGTGCCGATGACACAGTGAGGGGCACCTTGGTCACTAGCTACAAAGCTTTTTCTTATCCTTTTTGTTGAAATTCTAGCACTGACAATTCTTCTGACTACTGAGGACGTCAACGGCCAAGCGGCCAAGCCAAGTACAAGACCAACATCATGTCATATTCTCAAGTAACTGAACAATCAAATGTTATAAATAGATGGAGGTCTATTTAAACCGTTAATTTAAATTGAAATTATTTTTACACGGCTTAAGGATTCCCTGCGTGAGGTTCCTTATGGATTCTTACCTTTGAAGTTATTCACATCTATCACTGTCGTTCAGCTCTCAACAGACCAACATCAGCTTCGATAACTACCGTTATCAAATTTAGTAGAGAGGTCCGTAAATTATTGGATAGTCGTATAGAGTTAAACATGAAGCTTTATTCAACTGGATTTTGAGAAAACAATAGAATAGTTGGATACGATTGCGAAATAGAACTTCGGTCGAGAATTGAGAAATTCGTAAGGTTGTTTTAGAAAATTTAACAGACAGGAATCTAATTAGAGGTGATGAGGAACTACTTGGCCAGAATAGGTTGATTTCGGTGACTCACCTTACAGTTTTTGTAAACGCTTTAATTTTAACTCTATGAGAATTGTCTGTAAAACTTGGAGAACAAGATGAGAGCAGAAACTGGGACGTTTGAGGGTTTGCGGTGGTGTATAGTCCGATATCTGTTGTTTAGGGAGTCAGTCCGGCCAATAACTTTGGTAAAATGCACTATTGATTCACGAGCCTTTTTACAATACACTTTTAGTCAAGGGTTCAGTTAGTTTCACTATTTTACTTTAACTTACTTTAGTTGAGTTTATGAACAAATTATTGAGTCCAGCTAGTGATACACTAGGTACAGCACGCTCCGATTACGCTTCACGACTGTGAAGGTGGGCGTATTTGTCGTGAACAATTGAGATATTTGTACTGCGAAAACCTATAATTTGCCGCACCTCGGTTTACCGATCGGTATAATCCCAAGATTAAGGGGTGCAAACTCGGAGTTGGGGTCACCCAAAAAAAGTCATTCTGAATCAGACCGAAAAATCGGTCTGAATCAAGTCGGGCTGAATCATGCCGGGAATCGACTTCTTTTATGTCGAATTGACGGCACGAATTAGGTCGGACGCGGACAGACGCGAACCGGTATATCGGTCTGATTCAAGTTGATTTTTCGACTTGATTCAGACTTCGGTTTGTTTCAAACCGATTTGTTAGTTTGAATCAGACCAACTTTTCGGCTTGATTCAAGCCGATTTTTCAGTTTGATTTAGACCGACTTTTCAGTTTGATTCAGACCGATTTTTCGGTTTGATTCAAACCGATTTTTCGGTTTGATGCAAACCGTCTCGTTTCTAAATTCTCAATGTGCATTGTCGATGGGGTCCTCTTTGGGAGCCTTATACATGGGGGGGGGGGGTACATCAAGAATGGAGTATCCTTGAAAAACTCACCAATGAACTAAGTCGTCTACGGGAGGAAGAATACATCAAGAATTCAGTACACCCCGCCCCCCTGTAGCGCCTCGCTACATACACATTTACGCATTTGTACACGGACACGACAACGTGCGTAGTTGAGACGACTGAACATCAGTGACATCATCGCTCTCTGTCACGTGCCAATAAAATGTATACTTCTCACTCGCACCTATTGTAATGCGTATCCGAATTCTCGCCTCTTGCGAATATTATATTCAGTCTAGCGCTAACCGCCTATTACTCTACAAGTCAACCACCTGACTTGCTCTCTACTTTTGTATATATATTTCCAGACGCGATTGAATAAACGACAATTAAGGCAACTAATTGTTTAGTAGTGGATTTATTGAACTTCCCGTGAACACCTCAATCCCTACATTGGTCCCGATACTGGTTCAGGTCTGGGTGAGAGACAGATTTCGACAGAATCTTAAAGGAAAGCCGCGTTTTTATGCGACAACAGTGAAAATCTCCTCGTGGCGCGTCGTACATTTTTTATCATCGAAAGTTTTTACCCGCGCATCCCGGTGAAGTACATCCATCCTGGTGATCTTCCACGCATCCTAGACTTTCCAGTGCCGCACATTCCGCGGCACGAGTGTTGAATTTAATTCCCCGCGATAGAAAACCGTAAAATTTCATCGCGTGGGTACTCAACGGCATTTTCAAACGGCGTCAAGCCTTGGTTTTGCCACGTCCTTGCGAAATCAAAACAAGTGCCAGTGGTCGTGCCCTAACATCATGAGTGCGACGATTTTATTTTCGTGTTATTGTGACGAGGGCCGGCACATTGCTGAGCACCCAGAGACGTTATGCTGTGCTGGTGATGATAAAGACTTCTAAATACTTTATTTTTCTCTCTTACAAGCGTCGATTTTATTTCATTTCGGATAAACTGTGAGATGACAACAACCGCGCTAACATAAAGACAAAGAAAACGGTAGCAACGAGCACCTGGAGGACAGTGACACGCTGGCATGTGGGAGAGAAGAAAGTAACCTCATACCACTCTTCTCCGATGGCAGCGTTGAGAACATCTGGCCGACTCAACGAGCTCATCTCCGCTAAAAAATCGTCGAGAATCACATACACACGCAGGCATTACCTCTATCCTCAGGAGTGATGGACACTTTGTTGGTACGAGGCACATCAACGTAGCGAAAATGGACACCGCATCCGCGGCACGGGCGCGGGAGGCTGGTCACCTCAACCGTAGTCCCTTCGCATCTACNAATGAACTAAGTCGTCTACGGGAGGAAGAATACATCAAGAATTCAGTACACCCCGCCCCCCTGTAGCGCCTCGCTACATACACATTTACGCATTTGTACACGGACACGACAACGTGCGTAGTTGAGACGACTGAACATCAGTGACATCATCGCTCTCTGTCACGTGCCAATAAAATGTATACTTCTCACTCGCACCTATTGTAATGCGTATCCGAATTCTCGCCTCTTGCGAATATTATATTCAGTCTAGCGCTAACCGCCTATTACTCTACAAGTCAACCACCTGACTTGCTCTCTACTTTTGTATATATATTTCCAGACGCGATTGAATAAACGACAATTAAGGCAACTAATTGTTTAGTAGTGGATTTATTGAACTTCCCGTGAACACCTCAATCCCTACATTGGTCCCGATACTGGTTCAGGTCTGGGTGAGAGACAGATTTCGACAGAATCTTAAAGGAAAGCCGCGTTTTTATGCGACAACAGTGAAAATCTCCTCGTGGCGCGTCGTACATTTTTTATCATCGAAAGTTTTTACCCGCGCATCCCGGTGAAGTACATCCATCCTGGTGATCTTCCACGCATCCTAGACTTTCCAGTGCCGCACATTCCGCGGCACGAGTGTTGAATTTAATTCCCCGCGATAGAAAACCGTAAAATTTCATCGCGTGGGTACTCAACGGCATTTTCAAACGGCGTCAAGCCTTGGTTTTGCCACGTCCTTGCGAAATCAAAACAAGTGCCAGTGGTCGTGCCCTAACATCATGAGTGCGACGATTTTATTTTCGTGTTATTGTGACGAGGGCCGGCACATTGCTGAGCACCCAGAGACGTTATGCTGTGCTGGTGATGATAAAGACTTCTAAATACTTTATTTTTCTCTCTTACAAGCGTCGATTTTATTTCATTTCGGATAAACTGTGAGATGACAACAACCGCGCTAACATAAAGACAAAGAAAACGGTAGCAACGAGCAGCTGGAGGACAGTGACACGCTGGCATGTGGGAGAGAAGAAAGTAACCTCATACCACTCTTCTCCGATGGCAGCGTTGAGAACATCTGGCCGACTCAACGAGCTCATCTCCGCTAAAAAATCGTCGAGAATCACATACACACGCAGGCATTACCTCTATCCTCAGGAGTGATGGACACTTTGTTGGTACGAGGCACATCAACGTAGCGAAAATGGACACCGCATCCGCGGCACGGGCGCGGGAGGCTGGTCACCTCAACCGTAGTCCCTTCGCATCTACACACGCCAACAGGATTTCACGGGCATCAGGGGATCTGGACCCTCGCCTACGATCCGCTGCGACATCGCGACATGAGGGAGAGAAGAAAGTAACCTCATGTCGAACTTCTCCGATGGCAGCGTCGAGAACATCGGGCCGACTCACAGAGCTCATCTCCGCCAAACCTCAACGAGAACCTCGCCCTCTGGAATACGCGACGTCACATCGAACGCCGATAGACGTCTTCACCAGGGCGTCACCTCTCTGATACATCATCGGGAGGCATCACACACACCTGCATACACGCATCATCGCAGCTCACGGCGAGGATACACACACACAACTCCAAACGCTCACACCCATTCCAAGCATCAACAATAACAGCAGCCACTGCTGACCACTAGCAGTACAGCTAACACTGGGAGAAAGAAAGAAACGNAACGGCGTCAAGCCTTGGTTTTGCCACGTCCTTGCGAAATCAAAACAAGTGCCAGTGGTCGTGCCCTAACATCATGAGTGCGACGATTTTATTTTCGTGTTATTGTGACGAGGGCCGGCACATTGCTGAGCACCCAGAGACGTTATGCTGTGCTGGTGATGATAAAGACTTCTAAATACTTTATTTTTCTCTCTTACAAGCGTCGATTTTATTTCATTTCGGATAAACTGTGAGATGACAACAACCGCGCTAACATAAAGACAAAGAAAACGGTAGCAACGAGCACCTGGAGGACAGTGACACGCTGGCATGTGGGAGAGAAGAAAGTAACCTCATACCACTCTTCTCCGATGGCAGCGTTGAGAACATCTGGCCGACTCAACGAGCTCATCTCCGCTAAAAAATCGTCGAGAATCACATACACACGCAGGCATTACCTCTATCCTCAGGAGTGATGGACACTTTGTTGGTACGAGGCACATCAACGTAGCGAAAATGGACACCGCATCCGCGGCACGGGCGCGGGAGGCTGGTCACCTCAACCGTAGTCCCTTCGCATCTACACACGCCAACAGGATTTCACGGGCATCAGGGGATCTGGACCCTCGCCTACGATCCGCTGCGACATCGCGACATGAGGGAGAGAAGAAAGTAACCTCATGTCGAACTTCTCCGATGGCAGCGTCGAGAACATCGGGCCGACTCACAGAGCTCATCTCCGCCAAACCTCAACGAGAACCTCGCCCTCTGGAATACGCGACGTCACATCGAACGCCGATAGACGTCTTCACCAGGGCGTCACCTCTCTGATACATCATCGGGAGGCATCACACACACCTGCATACACGCATCATCGCAGCTCACGGCGAGGATACACACACACAACTCCAAACGCTCACACCCATTCCAAGCATCAACAATAACAGCAGCCACTGCTGACCACTAGCAGTACAGCTAACACTGGGAGAAAGAAAGAAACACGTAACATTCGCACATTCACGCCCATATTTCATTTTTTTCATATTTTTACTCACATTCAAAATTAATTTTTTTGTTAAAAAAATTCTTTTCCATCCGCCTACTAAACCGATAATTTACCGGTTCCAAGAATAATCATTTTTCTGTTACAGTTCTAAAAACCCCGTTTTTACTCAAGCAGGGGAGTCATGTAGCGCCTCGCTACATACACATTTACGCATTAGCACACGGACACGACAACGTGTGTAGTTGAGACGACTGAACATCAGTGACATCATCACTCTCTGTCACGTGCCAATAAAATGTATACTTCTCACTCGCACCTATTGTAATGCGTATCCGAATTCTCGCCTTTTGCGAATATTATATTCAGTCTGGCGCTAACCGCCTATTACGCTACAAGTCGACCACCTGACTTGCTCTCTACTTTTGTATATATATTCCTAGACGCGATTGAATAAAGGACAATTAAGGCAACTAATTGTTTAGTAGTGGATTGATTAAATTTCCCGTCTACACCTCAATCCCTACGCCCACCCTCCCGTAGATAACTTAGTTAGTAGGTGAGTTTTTCATATCTCCGAAAGTAAAGGGGATAGCGAATTTTTACAGAAAAATTGGGGTGCGGCCACGTATGAAAAAATCGTATAGAAATTTTCGTATATGATATTTAGATATTTCTATACGAATATTTATTATACAAATTATTGCTCTACGTTTTTCTCTGGAGCGTTTAGACAACTTTCGTATGAAAACAAAATAGTATATTATGTCATCACACGATAAAAGTATTATCTGGCGAATGTGGCATTATAATTCAAACTGAAGGCGAGGATTTAATCACCTTCGCCAAATGATGCTTTTATCGCCGTGTGACATATGATATTTTATGTCGTTGGGCCCGAAAACCGCGATCTAACCGAGCGAAGCGATCGTTTTTTTCAATTTACCGGTAAAGTTCCGGATATTTACCGGTCTTGCTGCGGACTTTTAGATGGCATCTGTAAAAATTGTTCCCTGGGTTATATTCAGATATTCCTATATGGATATTAAATGCTCGATGTATAGCCCCCTATTTTTAGCCTCGGCCGCAATTCTTTAGTTCACTCTGAACAGTTTCTACAATTAAGAAAAATTCATAAGAACCATCGAATAGTCAACTTTTACAGTTTGACTATTATACATATGTACGTATTCCAATATTAACGAAGTTCTGCATTATCGATTGAATCGAGCGCGTTGACATTATCATTTCAAATTCATTGGTTCAAAAATAGCCACCAGGAACACCGGCCGGTAGGCGCCCATGTGCTGGATGCCAATGTCTTTCCACCTCGAGAATAATGTTGTGAACTTTGAGATTGTCTGATCCTTTGTTCTGCTTTGTTCAGTGAAAGTCTTTGTTCAGTGGTGAAAGTTTGTGTTCGATAAAAGTATTTATACAGTGCCCCGATGTCAAATAAAAATAAAAAATCATTTCAGATAGTGAACGCAGAACTTGAGAAATGGGGTCTTCTCCAATTAAAAGAAACTTTTCATTGTGAATTGTGAACTTCACTTCTCTTGATTGGGAATGAAATTATTGACAGTGACATTCGTTGCGGTGTTGACCGATATTGATAAATTTTTCTCACTTCTCATGTTGCTTCTTTCCTACATGCATTTCAGAAAACAAAATAGATGATGAATTATTCAAAACTCTTACTAACAAGGAAATTTCAAGTTTCTTTATAAATATAACACTTTTATATCAACTCTACAAACATCTATACTCGAAGAGATTGCGTTAAAACAGATATATTTAAGACTTCTTTATTTACATAGGCGTCATCTCATATCATAATTGAATGTTTTTAATCTCTTTGAATTAATGACAGGAACCGATTCAAAGCGATAGAGAAGCCGATGGAATTGATGACATTGATGTTATTGGACATACTGACCCAGGTAATAAAATAATTTCCTTCATCAGCCATGTTGTAGGGGAGAGTGAAGCAAAAA
This sequence comes from Diachasma alloeum, assembly GCF_001412515.2. NCBI lineage: Eukaryota > Metazoa > Arthropoda > Insecta > Hymenoptera > Braconidae > Diachasma > Diachasma alloeum. The sequence continues at coordinate 157,294 of NW_021680819.1, read as the reverse complement.
TAAATACTTTTGGCGTGCTTTCCAATTTTCACAATTCAGTAATGAATTTATCAATTAAATTCAATGTAGTCTCGTAAGAAAAGGAAAATTTGTACTTTTCATGGAAGAAAAACATACAATTTCATTGAGAATTTAGTGAATTACTTACATAAAAAAAAAGTGGAAAGTGTAACTTCTACGTCACTCGCCCATTTACAAAGTGTCTCCTAGCCTTTCAGTTATGACTCGACATTAACACGATATATTATGAATATTGCAGACCTCTCTAAAAGCACATTCGAGTGATTCTGACGATGGAGACAAACTAAGGGGTGACAATTCTGTGAAAGATGATGGAACACGTCAACAGAAGTCTGGGGTAAACAAATTTAATTTTCTTAGAAAAAAAGAAGAAAAAACAATGGGTCTCTTAATCAAAACTCTCCTTTTTCTCGATTGGCGACCATATTGTTATCGGATATCCGAAAAAAAACTTGATTGAATTCATCCAATTTATAATTTTAAGGTAATAAGTCCAATTGAGATGATTAACATGCGATGTAATTAACTTTTCAGAGCCCACCCTAGCGGAACCAGTGGATAGTTCGACTCTCTATTTGTTCCTGGAGTGGAGAGAAAGTTGAGAGTTCGTGGAGAGTTGGACTGACAGGGCCAATTCTCTACTCATGAGTGCTTTTAGAGAGTAGATAGCTGAGGGAAGGACTATTCTGGGCTTCGTGGATTTAGACCCTTGAGTAATCTGACCCTCTAATCTTTAGAACCTTAGACCTCATGCCTCTTTAAACGCCCAGGCCCGAAATTTTCTGTGAACGCTGAATGTTATGGCCCTAAAATCTTCCAACCCCTACATATTATGATTCATATATTGTGACCCTTATGTTTTCAGACCCTTAGATTTTGACATTAAAAACTGACCTTAAAAATGTTGAACCGGTGAATATTTGAACCATATTATTTTTGACCCTTAAAATGAGGCCAACTCTCTACTATCTAGTTTTTCTAGAGAGTAGAGAGTTGGGATCGGATGCTTGGTGGGGGCTACTCTCCACTCTTAACAATATGTGGAGAGTGGATAGTTGGGACTGCAGACTCAATATGTTGTGACCCTTAATGCTTCTGACCCTAGGATTTTGGATTTTTACCCTAAAAATTTCTGACCCTTAAAAAAATCTAACCGTTAAATATTTGAACCATATTATTTTTGACCCGTAAAATGAGGCCAACTCTCTACTATCTACTGTTTCTAGAGAGTAGAGAGTTGGGATCGGATGCTTGGTGGGGGCTACTCTCCACTCTCTACAATTTCTGGAGAGTGGATAGTTAGGATTGCGGACTCAATATGTTGTGACCCTTAATGCTTCTGACCCAAAGATTTTGGATTTTGACCCTAAAAATTTCTGAACCTTAAAAAAATCTAACCATTAAATATTTGAACCATATTATTTTTGACCCTTAAAATGAGGCCAACTCTCTACTATCTACTTTTTCTAGAGAATAGAGAGTTGGGATCGGATGCTTGGTGGGGGCTACTCTCCACTCTCTACAATTTGTGGAGAGTGGATAGTTGGGATTGCGGACTCAATATGTTGTGACCCTTAATGCTTCTGACCCTAACATTTTGGATTTTGACCCTAAAAATTTGTGACCCTTAAAAAAGTCTGACCGTCAAATATTTGAACCATATTATTTTTAACCTGTAAGATGAGGCCAACTCTCTACTATCAACTTTTTCTAGACAGTAGAGAGTTAGGATCGGATGCTTGGTGGGGGCTACTCTCCACTCTCTACAATTTGTGGAGAGTGGATAGTTGGGATTGCGGACTCAATATGTTGTGACCCTTAATGCTTCTAACCCTAAGATTTCGGATTTTGACCCTAAAAATTTCTGACCCTTAAAAAAGTCTAACCGTTGAATATTTGAACCCTATTATTTTCGACCCTTAAAATGAGGCCAACTCTCTACTATCAACTTTTTCTAGACAGTAGAGAGTTGGGATCGGATGCTTGGTGGGGGCTACTCTGCACTCTCTACAATTTGTGGAGAGTGGATAGTTGGGATTGCGGAATCAATATGTTGTGACCCTTGATGCTTCTGACCCTAAGATTTCGGATTTTGACCCTAAAAATTTCTAACCCTTAAAAAAGTCTAACCGTTGAATATTTGAACCGTATTATTTTTTATCCTTAAAATGAGGCCAACTCTACTATCTACTTTTTCTAGAGAGTAGAGAGTTGGCCAACTCTACTATCTACTTTTTCTAGAGAGTAGAGAGTTGGCCTCATTGTAAGGGTAAAAATAATATGGTTCAAATATTGGACGTTCAGACTTTTTTAAGGATCAGAAATTTTTAGGGTCAAAATCCAAAATCTTAGGGTCAGAAACATTAAGGCTCACAACATATTGAGTCCGCAATCCCAACTATCCACTCCAGAAATTGTAGAGAGTGGAGAGTAGCCCCCACCAAGCATCCGATCCCAACTCTCTACTCTCTAGAAAAAGTAGATAGAGAGTTGGCCTCATTTTAGGGGTCAAACATAATATGGTTCAATATTTGACGGTCAGACTTTTTTAAAGGTCAGAAATTTTTAGGGTCAAAATCAGAAATCTTAGGGTCAGTAGCATTAAGGGTCACAACATATTGAGTTCGCAATCCCAACTATCCACCCTCCACAATATGTAGAGAGTGGAAAGTAGCCCCCACCAACCATCCGATCCCAACTCTCTACTCTCTAGAAAAAGTAGATAGTAGAGAGTTGGCCTCATTTTAAGGGTAAAAAATAATACGGTTCAAATATTCAACGGTTAGACTTTTTTAAGGGTCAGAAATTTTTAGGGTCAAAATCCGAAATCTTAGGGTCAGAAGCATCAAGGGTCACAACATATTGAGTCCGCAATCCCAACTATCCACTCTCCACAAATTGTAGAGAGTGCAGAGTAGCCCCCACCAAGCATCCGATCCCAACTCTCTACTGTCTAGAAAAAGTTGATAGTAGAGAGTTGGCCTCATTTTAAGGGTCGAAAATAATAGGGTTCAAATATTCAACGGTTAGACTTTTTTAAGGGTCAGAAATTTTTAGGGTCAAAATCCGAAATCTTAGGGTTAGAAGCATTAAGGGTCACAACATATTGAGTCCGCAATCCCAATTATCCACCCTCCAAAATATGTAGAGAGTGGAAAGTAGCCCCCACCAAGCATCCGATCGCAACTCTCTACTCTCTAGAAAGAGTAGATAGTAGAGAGTTGGCCTCATTTTAAGGGTAAAAAATAATATGGTTCAAATATTCAACGGTTAGACTTTTTTAAGGGTCAGAAATTTTTACGGTCAACATCCAAAATCTTAGGGTCAGAAGGATTAAGGGTCACAACATATTGAGTCCGCAATCCCAACTATCCACTCTCCACAAATTGTAGAGAGTGGAGAGTAGCCCCCACCAAGCATCCGATCCCAACTCTCTACTCTCTAGAAAAAGTAGATAGTAGAGAGTTGGCCTCATTTTAAGAGTCAAAAATAATACGGTTCAAATATTCACCGATTCAACATTTTTAAGGGTCAGAAATTTTTAGGGTCAAAATCTAAGGGTCAGAATCAATAAGGGTCTGAAAATATAAGGGTCACAATATATGAATCATAATATGTAGGGGTTGAAAGATTTTAGGGCCATAACATTCAACGTTTACAAAACATTTCGGGTCTGGGCGTTCAAAGAGGCATGAGGTCTAAGGTTCTAAAGATTAGAGGGTCAGATTACTCAAGGGTCTAAATCCACGAAGCCCAGAATAGTCCTCCCCTCAGCTATCTACTCTCTAAAAGTACTCATGAGTAGAGTACTTTTAGAGGTAATTGGCCCTGTCAGTCCAACTCTCCACGAACTCTCAACTTTTTCTCCACTCCAGGAACAAATAGAGAGTCAACTCACTCTCTACTAGCAGTCTACAGGTTCCATCAGGGCATTAAAACCGCGAGTGAAAAATTCCAATTATCAAAATCAATCAAACAAGCAAAGCAGGGGAGAATCTTCAGGAATACAGGGGAAATGTAATAATAAGTCCACAGTAAAGAAAAAGGTAAGTAAATAGTGAAAAAATGGTCATTCAAAACGCTGCAATTTTCGTGGATTGTGATCCTACTCTTTGTTGAATCAAATTCATATATTTATTGTTCCAAACATATTATTTTCTAGCCAAAAATATTATTTATACTCGAAAAATATTTTTGTCTCTCTGTAATGTATTACAGAGATAAAATGAAATCAGTATGTTTTTATAGATATCTAAGTACATACTAGACATATTCGAATTTTTACAGATCTTTTCTCACAATAAAATGAGAGCAACAACAAAGTTGCTAACAAAAATGTGGGATACTCGGGAATGTTGGACGGGTTGATGAAATTATAACACGCGTTATAACGGTAGAAATCGAATGTAATTTATTCACAGCGAATGTGTCGATGTTTACACCTTGAGAGCTATGACGAATCTGTCTCTCGCGACGATATAGGCAATTAGATCATCCGATCGAGGGTGCCCGAAATATGACGAATCGTCACGAGGTGACGTAGTCAGGTATTCGGCTGCTAAGCCGGTGCGAATACAATATAGTGAAATAATTCGAACGATAAATAAGTAGCTTCGCTACAAAAAATTTTGTCATTTTCATTAGATTTAGAAATATTATTATTTAGAAATACGCCGAAATCAAGTGCGATCAGCTCGTTTCGTCACTCCACTGCTGAATTCAGTAGCGTATTGGCCAATTTTTAATGACTATCTCGGAAGCTAGGGGAGATGGCAAATTTTTTTTAATAACCTCGTTTGGAGAATGACTAATTTTAGGGTGGATGTGGGATGAAAATGTGGAGGGAGATGTTAGCAAAATCACTATTTAGCCGGATTTAAAAATCACACTTTATTTGTGGGATTGAACCACTTTAGTCGGAAAATTATTTACACTGTTTGGTAATTTATAATAGCTGTTAATGATCAAAAATTGATGATAGTCACTTTGAAATTAACTGAGTTGATTCACTGCAAATTTACTAGACTGAATTGATGAATTATTGTTATGGTGATGTACTGGACGAAAGTATTTAAATTGAATACGCGTGCGATCTACTCAATAGATAGAGTTCAACTACTTTTTGGGGGTTTCGCGATCCCCTGACCGCTCCACTCGAAGGTTCCCGATGGTGCTCGAGGATAATCGGTCGGACCGACCGTTTAACTGATTGCTGCATTTCAAACACCCCGGGGGCATTCATCATCAGGGATGATGAATTAATTGGTGAATTTGCTGTTGGAGATTTTCTCTGCTTCGGGGTAATAACATCTTCTTCCAGGGCCTGTTTTGCGGTAGATTGTATGCTGGAGAGGCTTCTGGAAATTCTGATGCCGTTTTGTTGATTTCTGGAGATTTAACTGTGCCCCACAGTTGTTGATCACCTATGGTGATAGCTCCTTAATTTGTGTGCATTTGATTATATTAAATTTGCATATTTCCTGGTCCCTGAACTTTGGTGAAGCTCCATCAGCTGCTCGTTGAAGGTTTCCTTATGGCCGTTGGAGAAACCCTTAGTGAACAAACTATGCAATTACGTACCTTGTAGTATTCTATAATTGCTGTGTGTTGGTCAACTACTTGAAGATTCTAGAACTTGACGAGGTGAACTGCCTTGGTTGTCAATCCTCCTGCTAATGTTGAATGGACCAGTCGCTTCATTATGTGAATCGGCTGTTTAATATTTCTTAGAGCGCCAATCTCTGCAAAATCTGTTGATGATCTCTTTTAGCGATGTCGTTGATGGGCTGACTGTTGATCTGAGGTCGTGTCCCCCTTTGGTGAGCCTTGACCCTCATGTTGGTGATGTTCTTCCTTCTGGTAAGCCCTTTGTCGACTGAGAGAGCCGCAAATTCCCCCAGTTGTCACCGAACTCATTGTTGTTGATTGCTAAGGGGAGAAACACAGGGTGAGAGACGTATCACTTGCCAAAATAATAATAATAAATGGAAAATGATACTTAACTCTCAGTCCTGGAATCTCGGATTTCCCCTTGGCTTCTGCTGGTGATGTACTTCAGTTGAGATTAACGCCAGAGTAGACTCCTGTCGCGTAGGCCTCGATAAATGTTGATAATTCTTTGAGAGTGGGAAATTCATTGGCGGCTCCCATCCTGAGCTCCAATGCCTTCAGAGTCTCTGCATCGAGTGATCTTCTCAGCAAGTGAGCTATCATTTGCTCCGGGATATTCTCCTGTGTCAATTCCGTCACATCATGCAGTTGATTGAGAGTCTCCATGGCTACTGCTGCGTTGGCGCTGAGGTTCTCTGCTGTTGCTCTGGTAATTTTCGAAAGCTCTAGAACTTCATTGAATAACGATTGAGCAATGAGCCTCGGATCGTCATACCTCTTGGTGAGTTTCTGTCAGGCTTTGATGTAGTTCTCGTCCTTGACTTGGAAAGTGGAGAGGAGAGTTGCTGCTGGACCTCTTAGGCGTCCCTTCAGTCGAACCAACTTCTGTACTGGTGGAATCGAAGGAATGTTTCCCACCAATGATAGAAAAAGGTCGCTAAATTCCTTCCCCTCTTCAGGCTTCCCATCGAATGCTTTAATGTTAAGACGCTTGAGTTGAGTGGCTTGATTCTGATCGGTTGAGTTGCTGGTTGAGTCCTTCTTCCTTGCCAGTTGACCCTTCAGTCGAACGATAAGCATCAAGGCTTGTCTGCGTATCCTTGTGGCTCGCTCATGTCCCCCCTCGGTGACGTACTCATGATCAGGGGGGAGATGCTCGGCTAGAATGGCATAAATTCCGAGATATTCATTCCACTCTGCCTCGATTATCTCCTTATGCCCATCTAATTCCTCTAAGGTGAGGTCCTCTTCGCTGTCAACATCTTGCGGTACTTCATGATAAATCTCCATCAGAGTCTCTACCTTAAATGTCAATAGTCTCAATTGACCTTCCTGCTGCATGGTGAGCGCTGGCGTTGGAGCTGCAGGCGGTGAATTTTGTTGAGCGGGCTTCGTTGATCCTGACGGTACACTTGGACTGTTGATTTCTTCCTGAGTGGTGATCGGTTTATTTATAACTCCCTCATTTATTGTTGACAGTCCCTCATCAGGTGTGACTTGCAAAATTTTCTCAGTGCTGATCTCTTGTTGTTGAGTTTCCTCGGTAGGGTCGTTGACCTGAGCGTCGTCTGCCATGGTGATAATCTGCGCTAAGTTGTTGATATTGTAAGTTATCGGCTGTTGAGATGCTATTGATAGCCGATGAGTTACTGACTGCCGAACGTTCGGTGAGTCGCCTATTGCGTGGCGCACGTGTGCCAAACGTTGATGGGCTTCAGCGACACTCGACAATCACGAACGCTCCCGATTTCGACACTGAATTTCACTGGTATGTCCTTTGTTACCCCGTCATCCTTGCGGGTGTAAACAAAGCGAATGTTCTGGAGCACTGTCCGCTGATTTGCCCGTGCGAACCCTGAAAGTTTATTCGACACCAGGCGTCCCTTTGATTTTTCCACAACACTTTTCACACGTTTTCACCCACTATCCGGCTGGAAGGACCACTGTTTGGAGAATGACTAATTTTAGGGTAGATGTGGGATGAAAATGTGGAGGGAGATGTTGGGAAAATCACTATTTAGCCGGATTTAAAAATCACACTTTATTTATTGGATCGAACCACTTTAGTCAGAAAATTATTTACACTCTTTGGTAATTTATAATAGCTGTTAATGATCAAAAATTGTTGAAAGTCACTTTGAAATTAACTGAGTTAATTCACTGCAAATTTACTGGACTGAATTAATGAATTATTATTATGGTAATGTACTGGACAAAAGTATTTAAAGTAAATACGCGTGCGATCTACTCAATAGCTAGAGTTCAACTACTTTTTGGGGGTTTCGCGATCCCCTGACCGCTCCACCCGAAGGTTCCCGATGGTGCTCGAGGATAATCGGTAGGACCGACCATTTAACTGATTGCTGCATTTCAAACAAACCTTTTTTGTAGCGCGAATTGAGAGCTATAAAAAAAGTTATAATGAAAATTTTGCTATTTTCCTCAGATTCGGAGATATTCCTCGAAAACTCAGCTGAGTCGACATCAACCGATTTACTAGTTCGCTACTGCATTTACGGAAGGAAGTTAAATCAATTAATCAGTGTTATTATGAACATTGTAGGTTTTCGACAAACATCCATCAATTCAAATCGACGAGCTAAATCACGTAACAAAACCCACTGAAGGGATTGTACTCAAAGATCCTGATCTGCCCCATTTATCAAGTAATCATAAATCTCGTCAAAAGCAGAAGAAATCCAGACAAGGATCCAGAGTAAGTAAATTTGGAAATGAACGTCTATTTTAGATAGAGAAAAATTGCTCGGTCTTAAACGAGCAATCTCATTATTCATGCTAATTCTACCATATACTTTATTATTGCTTTAATGATACTCAATCCTTGAATTAATTATTTCATAATTATCTATACTATTCACCATTCTTGTGTATATTTTCTTACTTTCATATGTAAGTTTATTTGCAGTGAAATACGGAATATTCTGCATGAGAAGATAATTATCGACTTGAAGATTGAGTATTCTTGCAGCACCAATGAATTATATTCAGAAAATCACGAGAAGAGTATCGAAATTTTCGAGTTAATAAAGAAATTTCGATATTCTCATTCTTGAGCCGATTCTTCTTGTTTGACCCATTACGTTTTATATATGATGGATGTATAATTCTAGGGTACAAACAGAGTCTATAGTCCATCGTCATCCACATCTAGGAAAACGAGTTTGATTAAAAAACAAAGAGTTAGCGCATTCAATATTTAATCCGAAAGGACCCTATGTCTTGATGCACCCAAGAAAATTACAGATTTGATAAATCGAAAACTGTCGGCAAGTAACTAATTATGTTAATCCATGTGGTATTAAAACGGTAAACGATCGTAAAGCAATTGATTTTCAAAAAAATTACTTTGAATTGTTCCAAAATTATTTTTCATGAAAAATTCTCGATAAAAATTATTAGTTGATTTTTCACAATTACTCAGTATTGAGATGATTCAATAGTCAATAATCAATGGATAACTGACTCCACGAATTTCATCATCAATTTCAATTCGTTTTTCAGGAGTTAGATGGTTTCCTAGACCAATCTATAGATGGGCGATGCATACTAAGTGTCTGGGAAGTTGACGGAATTCTGGGGGAAGATGATCAGGACTCCTTGGGAGAACTGTGAATGAATTGGTTGTTATTCTTTGCTCCCTAGTAAGTTGATCGGAAATTTTTTATCTGCTTCACCTCAAATTGTATTCACCCACCCTGCTACTAATTAATTTTCTATTCTTTCACTTTGCTTGCTTAATTTATTCGCTATAGCCCAAGAAGGGAGAATTATATTGCTCTACGCGAGAAAATTGCCAATCAATTTACAACGACTGATATTAAACAGGAAAAAATGGTAAGTGCACTGTATTCAATTCTGTAGCAAAGCCTGTACACGTAACAACTCGATCTTATAAATTTTTTTTATATAGTTTAAATATTGAAACCCCCCCCACTGGGTTCCCACTTTGTCGTTAGTGAGGGGGCTCGGTCGCGGGCGGTGGTGGTCTTAAGGACTACCGCCGCCCGCGGTCGCTAAGAGGAACCCACCCAATCCATGTGTGTGAGCGGCAATCTAAAAAATCTCAGTATTGAAAAAGAAACTTCGGGTGGGGCCAGCGATGGCGAACACACAAAGTCTGACAAGGCTGACCAGTCTGGTGCCGATGTGAATCGGGTTGCAATTGCAATTGCAACCTCGGCGGATGCAGCAGCGAAGGTCGATGAGGGGAAGGGGGAGGGGGCTGTGAGGAAGGCAATAAAACGCCTTCCATCGGAGCGTACCACGCCAAGCCCCTCAGTCAGACCGAAAGAAAAGATAATGAGAACGCAGAATCAGGGCACATATGCTCAGAATACTGCGAGCTCATTCAAGTTTGCAGTTATTCCGGAGTCAATCCGGATCACTGGGCACTGAAGAGGTAACGGAGGTGAAGAAACTCCTGAAGGGGGCCATTCTGGCGTTACCTGACGGGGTGAAAGCACCCACCTTCAACGGTGTCTGGGAAAGAGGTGTGGCAATGGTGTACTGCACTGATGAGGAAACGGGAAATTGGCTGAAAAGCCTTTTCCCCGAAAACAAAATAGCTGGGCTTACTGTACATGTGGTCGCAGCCTCGGAGCTTCCCAAGAAGCATAGGGTTGTGGTACACGTGGAAGACCCAGATCTAACCGCTCAAGAAGCACTGTGCTTCCTTGAGAAACAGAATGCAGGACTGCGAGCCAGAGAGTGGATTGTCGCTCGGGGCAGTGAGAGCAGGGACGCGAAAAGTGCCCACTTTGTTGCGCTGATAGACGACCGATCACTCTCTGTTCTGAAAGCCTGCAACTTCAGTCTGCACTGCGGGATTCAAAAAGCAACTGTCATGCTGCTTCCGAAAGACCGTGGTGAAAGTCAGAAGAAGGGTACATAGAGGTACCAGGAAAGTAGTCATCATTATGACTGCAACCCGGGTGCACATTGTACAGATAAATTTGCATCACAGCAAAGCAGCCTCGGCTACTCTAGTCAGGCTATTAGCTGGGATGCAGACTAGACTGTACGGAAGCAATAAGGAGAGCGTCATCCACATTTTATATGAATGCCCCCTATTAGCACTCCGTCGCTATAAAATCTGGGGCCAGGCTTTCTTGGACCCAGAGGACTTACAACAAGCGGATGTCACCAGCCTTATTAGTCTAGTGAGAAACACAGGGCTGGGGCTGTGTGACTGATCGAAACTAAGGCGGATGTTACAAAAGCGCGTATGATTTAGGTGACTCTGGGCATTTTAAGTGACCAGCCGCGCATATTCTAATTCTAATTCTAATTCTTAAATATTGAAATAAGTTTCATGAATGGAATTTTGGTATATGAAGTTCCGTGTATCATTTTTTTTTTTGGAAACGACAATAAATTATCTGTTAAACAAGATTTTCCGTAGATAAATATGATAATTTAATGAAAGCGACCTCTTGCCTGCTCTTCAATCTCAAGATAATTCGAAATTTCGTATACAGGGTGTCCCAGAAGTACATGCTGATCCTGAACTAGCATTTACAGGGGGTGATTCTGAGCTGAAAAGTCCTTTTCCACTTTTCGATCAGAAGCACCCCTCCGTAGATATTGGGGTAAATAGGACAGCCAATGACGCTGCAGCGTTAAGCGTCAGTACGTCCGTGTGGCTCCGCTTACCGGTGTGCGTGATTCCCCTTCCAGTCAGCAGGAGGCGGGATAGCGTTTTACGTTCCCCCGTGAGCGAGAGAGAGAAGGAAAGATATTTCTCTCTCGCTCTCTCACATCTCTCTACGAAAATGTTTTTGCCATTATCTGTTAAACAATTGGGTTTAGGGGATTTTTCCATTGATTATTTTTTGTAGCAAATTGAATTTGCAACAAACTAATCCTATGCAAAAATCACGTAAACCCAATAGTTGATTAAGTAATTGCAATCAAGTCTTGAATAATTTTTGGTCATTATTTAAAAAACTATTGGGTTTACATCATTTTTCCATTGAATTATTTTTGTTGCAAATTCGATTTGCGACAAAAAATAATCAATGGAAAAATCCCCTAACCCCAATTGTTTACCACATAATTGAAAAAGAGCGTGTTTCTTCGGAAAAATTCCGAAAATCACAACTATCCCCCTTTCGATTTCTGAGGCGATTGTTTAATTGTTAATTATCTCAGTTACCAAGAGGTCTAGCAAATTTTGTCAGTAGACCTTTTATCTTGTCAATGAAATGTAACAGAACAAGTTCTACTGGCAAAATCTCTTGAAATTCTCGGTTGAGGAAATAATTAATAATTAATTAATGACCTCGGAAATTTCGAGGGGATGGCCGACGATTTTCGGGAAATAATAATCAATAATTAAACCTTGTAAACCCATTTGTTTACAAGATAATTGTAAAAGACTCCATTTTTGCGAAATAATTGATAAAATTACCCCCGGCCCCCTTTCGATTTCTGAGGCGATTGTTTAATTGTTAATTCCCTCAGATACCAAGAGGACTAGGAAATTTTGTCAGTAGATCTTTTATCTTGTTAATGAAATGTAACAGAAAAAAGTTCTTCGGACAAAATCTCTTGAAATTCTCGGTTGAGGAAATAATTAATAATTAATTAATGACCTCGGAAATTCCAAGGGGATGGCCGATATATTTCGGGAAATAATAATCAATAACTAAATCTTGTAAACCCATTTGTTTACAAGTTAATTGTAAAAGAGTTTTTTTTTTCGAAATAATTGATAAAATTACCCCCGTCACCCTTTCGATTTCTGAGGCGATTGTTTAATTGCTAATTCCCTCAGATACCAAGAGGACTAGGAAATTTTGTCAGTAAATCTTCTATCTTGTTAACGAAATGTAACAGAAAAAAGTTCTTTTGACAAAATCTCTTGAAATTGTCGGTTGAGGAGATAATTAATAATTAATTAATGACCTCGGAAATTCCAAGGGGATGGCCGACGATTTTCGGGAAATAATAATCAATAACTAAATCTTGTAAACCCATTTGTTTACCATATAATTGTAAAAGAGTTTTTTTGCGAAATAAATGATAAAATTAGCCCCCTTCCCCTTTCGATTTCTGAGGCGATTGTTTAATTGTTAACAATTATCTCAGATACCAAGGAGACTAGGACATTTTGTCAGCAAATCTTTTATCTTGTTAATGAAATTTAACAGAAAAAAGTTCTTCTGACAAAATCTCTTGAAATTCTCGGTTGAGGAGATAATTAATAATTAAACAATGATCAATGAAATGCGGAGGGAATGGCTCACGATTTTTGGGAAGTCGTCAGCAATAAAAATCAATCCATAGAAGGGGTTGGAAGGCAGGGAAAAGGATGAGGATCTTCGTTTTGATTGTCGTGGTGGCCATGAAAAGGGCCGATTTTGGTTTCTTCATGGGATGAACTGGAGAGGGAAGGAAGGCGGCAGGGAGTTCCTAAAGCAGATTCTCCACGTGTTTTCCACCTACATCAATGCATAGCCTGGCTCTCTTCAGGAGGTTTGTCCTCATGCGTTCCAGCTCTTCAGGTGTGATGGTAGCAACTGCAGCGTGCAGCAATGCGCCCATCTCCTCCTGACTCGCTGGACGATGAGCGTATATCCGTGACTCCAGAGTACCCCACAAGAAAAAATCCAGCGGAGTTAGATCTGGAGACCGTGGAGGCCACGCTACAGGTGGTTGGCGACGTCCACCCCTGTCCCGGTCGCTCCTGTTCCCGATCCAGCGATCCGGGAACCACTCGTTCAGCTGGTCGAGGACGGCGACACACGTATGTGCTGGAGCTCCACCGTGCTGAAACCATACAGCTCTCTCCGCAGGACCGTCACCGATGACAGTTACAAGGCGATCTTGTAATAATCCCAAGTAGTTGCCACCCTGAAACAGAAAAAAATCAAAATCAAATCAAAATTAGTATATTGTGCACCAAGGGCCGAAAGTTACATTTTCCTGACCCGAGGTGCACATGCGATTTTTTAACATGCCTGCAAAGAAAAGTTCGTATTTTGCTTTTTGATGAGGGGGAGAAAATTGAGTTTTTTCCGCCCTAGGGTGGAAAATGACTCCTGTGGGCGGAAAGTCTTGACTTTCCGCCTGAGGAAGTAACTTTCTACCCAAGGGCGAAAAATACTCACTTTGCTCCCGCTCATCAGGGAGCAAAGTACAAACTTTCCGTGCAGGGGTGTGAAAAAATAATTTTCTTTAGAGTAGCTGAAAAAAAAAAACTTACGTCGAGACGCCCTGGAAGGTGATAAATGTGGACTTCATCACCAATGATCCCTCCCCAGATGTTCATACTGTCCCAACGATACTGGAAATTCGTTTCTTTCGCGAGACCGGGATTTACAAAAGCCCAATGATGCTCATTGTGCTGATTGATGATCCCCTTTCTCACGAAAAGCTTCTCATCAGTCCAGCAAACGTTGCGTATGAAGTCTGCATCGCGACTTCTGTCAAGGACCCATTGGCAGAAATCCACACGCTTCGGCAAATCGTCTGGCTTCAGCTCCTGGACCGCGGTAAATTTCCAGGGATGCAGACCCTCAACCCTCATCACACGGTGAACCGTGGAACGGGCGGTACGTAGCGTGGACGCAATTCCCCGGACGGACAACTCTGGAGACTCCTCTGGAGAATCGCCTCTTCCAGGTGCACGCCATCCGCACGTCTTGGGCGCCCTTCGCCGTGCCTTGGGAGGACGTTACCCTCCCTCAGCCGTTGAAACGCATCCCTAAACGTACGTGGATCAGGAACCACACGATTCGGAAACTGCTCCGCATAACTTCGGGCAGCTTCTGCCCCATTTCCCCCCGCAACGCCATACACGACCGCCATATCCGCGTAATCCGCTGCCGTAAAACGCACCATTGTCGCGATTTGTATCAGACGACTATCACAAAACGAATGACTACGTCGACGACGAATATTGAGAAAATCCCGAAAACAACAGAGTCGCCGACGTGATCACCTGATTGCGAGAAAAGGACACGAAAGCATTGCTCGAAAGAGAGATGCAAAAAAAAAACGATCATCGAGTTCCCTAAAAAACATCGTTATGAGAAAGTACAGGATTTTTTTATTGATTAGTTTTTTTCGAGAATTGAATGTCCTACAAAAATAATCCAATGAAAAAATGATGTAAACCCGATAGTTTTCCAAATAATGAGTAAAATTTATTTATGAGCTCAATGCAATTGTTTATTAAACTATTAGGTTTACGCTATTACACGATGGACGATTTTTGTAGTTCAAAGGATTCTTTTTTTAAAAAGGCTTTTGACAAAAAGCTGGAAACCCAATTGTTTATTAGATAATTTCGAAAACATTTTTATTGCTCACGATTTACGAAAATCGTGGGCCATCCCCTTGAAATTTCCGAGGTGATTAATTAATTATTAATTATCTCCTCAACCGAGAATTTCAAGAGATGTTGTTAGAAGAACTTTTTTCTGTTAAATTTCATTAACAAGATAAAAGATCTATTGACAAAATTTCCTAGTCCTCTTGGTATCTGAGATAATTGTTAACAATTAAACAATCGCCTCAGAAATCGAAAGGGGGAGGGAGCTAATTTCATCAATTATTTCGCAAAAAAAAACTCTTTTACAATTATCTTGTAAACAAATGGGTTTACAAGATTTAGTTATTGATTATTATTTCCCGAAAATCGTCGGCCATCCCCTTGGAATTTCCGAGGTCATTAATTAATTATTAATTATTTCCTTAACCGAGAATTTCAAGAGATTTTGCCAGTAGAACTTTGTTCTGTTACATTTCATTAACAAGATAAAAGATCTACTGACAACATTTCCTAGTCTTCTTGGTATCTGAGATAATTAACAATTAAACAATCGCCTCAGAAATCGAAAGGGGGAGGGTGCTAATTTTCTCGATTATTTCGCAAAAAAAAACTCTTTTACCATTATTTTGTGAACAAATGGGTTTACACGATTTAGTTATTGATTATTATTTTCCGAAAATCGTCGGCCATCCCCTCGGAATTTTCGAGGTCATTATTTAATTATTAATTATCTCCTCAACCGATAATTTCAAGAGTCTTTGTTAGAAGAACTTTTTTCTGTTAAATTTTATTAACTAGATGAAAGATCTACTGACCAAATGTCCTAATCCTCTTGGTATCTGAGATAATTAACAATTAAACAATTGCCTCAGAAATCGAAAGGGGGATAGCTGTGATTTTCGGAATTTTTCCGAAGAAACACGCTCTTTCTCAATTATGTGGTAAACAATTGGGGTTAGGGGATTTTTCCATTGATTATTTTTTGTCGCAAATCGAATTTGCAACAAAAATAATCTAATGGAAAAATGATGTAAACCCAATAGTTTTTTAAATAATGACCAAAAATTATTCAAGACTTTATTGCAATTATTTAATCAACTATTGGGTTTACGTGATTTTTGCATAAGATTAGTTTGTTGCAAATTCGATTTGGTACAAAAAATAATCAATGGAAAAATCCCCTAAACCCAATTGTTTAACAGATAATGGAAAAAACATTTTCGTAGAGAGATGTGAGAGAGCGAGAGAGAAATATCTTTCCTTCTCTCTCTCACACACGGGTGAACGTAAAACGCTATCCCGCCTCCTGCTGACTGGAAGGGGAATCACGCACATCGGTAAGCGGAGCCACACGGACGTACTGCCGCTTAATGCTGCAGCGTCATTGGCTGTCCTATCTACCCCAATATCTCCGGAGGGGTGCTTCTGATCGAAAAGTGGAAAAGGACTTTTCAGCTCATAATCACCCCCTGTACATGCTGGTTCAGGATCAGCATGTACTTCTGGGATACCCTGTATATATTATGAGTAATGTTAAAGAAAAAAATTCTTTGAATTTTTTTGATATCACTAGTTTATGGAATTTTATTTAATAAATGAATATTTATCGGAACGTTCGCATGTGACTTCCTGCAGTTAGTTACCCGCTACTGAAATTACGTTTTCTATATTTTATTTCGAACTACATTTTTTAAAGCAAATACAAACGTTCTGTCAGAAAGAAGAAATTCACATTTTTAAATTCTACCGTGCTCTCACTCTTTCCAGTAGTGTTACCCCCATTTTGTGCTGGGTCGAACGAATTGAGTCAAGCAGAGGGGATGGGCCTTTATGATCCGGGTCGTAAAGGCCCATCGTGCAATACAATGCGCTCTGTTCACTCCATTGAAACACAGCAATTGAGGTCGGGAGCGCGATTTGCTTCACGAGCAGACTTTGTCTGGGCCTAGTTTATGGGAACAGGGCGAGTAAAAGTTGTCTTCCAGTCCCAGCTGGAAAATTCCGTTACAACCTTCGGTAAAGGGTTGGCTGGCTCCCAACATATGAGCAATACAGGCGGTCAAAAAGTAGTTTGGATTTTTCCTGCGTGAAGAACTCGAGAAAATATCCTTACAACCTTCAAGTTTTTTATTCTATTGGTAACTAGTGCCGATACATCTATTTACCACGTTTTTTTGATAAAATACTAAACTTTCAATCAAAATTGATAGGCAGATTATTTTCGTTTATTCTGATACTTGAGGATTTTCTTCACTTAGCTTGCTACTACTGGGTCTATTTGAATTAAAAAAAAAATTTCTTCGAACTTGATAGAAATTTATTAGATTTTAATGATTTGCGAATTACACGGAATAACAATGTGAGAACAATAAAAAAAATAAACAGGAAATTGGCGGTTCAGTTTACCCTACGCCTTTGCCTCCCTTCGTCCGTTTAGGTGGCCGGAAACTCCCAAAATTCTTTCATATGACCCGCCAATATTATTAGAACACAATTTCAAGTTTTTTCAGAAAATATATGAAAATGTGGTTTTCTTAAAATAAAATAACTCTTCATTCAAAATGAATGAATTGCTTATATGATTTCAATAAACGATTTATTTGAAATGAATAAATTGATTTCATGAGATTAATCAAAACGTCATTCGTACTTAATAATTTATTCAATTGATATAATTGAATCCCTTCTCTTGGAACAAGAGAACAATTTTATTCATTTTTAATGACGACATACTTGAAATGAATAAAAAATATCCAACAAAAATCGAAATAACCCAGTTTCTGGGTGTACATTGTCGTATACTATTCTCGATCTGCCGTTTCAGCCGTAACATTTTGACCCGTATTATCTGACCCCCACTTTTTTCATTTTTAGATTTTGACACAAATTTATTAATCCTAATATCCCGACCCTCGTTCCTTTACCTTTACATTCTGACCTTCCTTTTTCCTGATACTTATTTCTTGACCATTATATTCTGCCCCATATGGTCGAACTCTCATTGGCTGACCTTTATTTTCTGATTTTTATTTTTTGAATCTCACTTTTCGACCCTTTTGTTTTCACCTTTAGTGCTTCATCTGTATATAACACTTGAGAGGATTTGTCTCAATCGGGTCTTTTACGGAAGAATCGTCCGCGAATTGAACTACTCATCTTCCATTCGAGAATAAAATATACCAAATTTAGATATATCATACTCGATTCGAGTATAAAATATATTAGGTGTGTGACATAACTTTTACAGATTTTTCAGTAAATTTATTTAATATAAAAAAATAGAGAACAATAAACTTAATCTTGGAAATATTGTCCATCGTTTTCTATTACCTTGCGCCATCTCTCAGGTAATATTCAAATGCCGTCGCGAAAGAAACTGGCAGGCTTCAAGGCGATAAAGTCATCCACGAATTTACGCACATCATCCAGCGTTTTAAACTGTTTATCCACTAAGCGTGCTGCATGGACCGGAACAAGTGATAGTCAGATGGGGTCAAGTCTAGTGAATACGCCGCGTGCGGGAGAACTTCCCACTCCAAGTTTAAGAGGGTCTTCTGAGTCGCGCGGGCATCGTGTATGACTTGCCTGCTTCCTTGCCCAGTAAATGGCCTTTTCCGATCAAGTTCTTCGCTCATTTTGTTCAGTTGTCGGCTGTAGCGTTCCGCAGTCATCGTCTGACCTGTTTTCAGGAGTTCGTAATAAAGTCTATCCTTTATGTCCCACCAGATACACAGGAGAATCTTCTTTAAGTGGATGTTCTGTTTTGGCGTCGATGTACTGGATTGTCCGGGATCTACCCACGACTTTTTACGTTTGGGATTCTCGTAAAATATATACTTTTCATCATCCGTTACAATTCTCCAAAAGAAATCCTTTTTTTGTTGCCGGGCAAGCAGTGAAAGGCACGTGTTCATACGTTGACCTCGGTTGTGTTCGGTCAACACCTGTGGGACTAACCTTACAAGTTTTTGGATTTTTCCCATTTGATACAAACGCTTAGAAATAGCTGTTCGGGTGACTCCTAACTGAACTGCTAGCTCTTGTTACGTTTGCGTTGAGTCTTCATCCAGTAGAGCTTGCAATTCCGCATCTGTAAACTTTCGAGGCTGTCCAGGACGCGGCTGGTCACTCAGATCGAAATTACTACTTCTCAAACGGTTGTATCAATAATTACACGTTTTATAAGATACAACGTCGGCACTACACATTAATTCCCGTGCTTCAGAAGCATTTTTTCCTTGTTGGAATTCGTACACAATGCAGTGCCGAATGTGCTGTTTATGAGTTGTCATCGTAAATTCTGCTATTCTGAAGGTTATGTAACTTACATAGACTTGTCGTTCCGTGTTCTGAAACCTTTTGTCCGA
Organism: Diachasma alloeum; assembly: GCF_001412515.2. Taxonomy (NCBI): domain Eukaryota; kingdom Metazoa; phylum Arthropoda; class Insecta; order Hymenoptera; family Braconidae; genus Diachasma; species Diachasma alloeum. The sequence goes on along the minus strand of NW_021680819.1, from coordinate 137,998 downwards.
TCCTTTCAAAACCAGAAAAGACCGCGACTATATTTCTATTTTAAATATAATTTTAAGCTCGAAGAAAAAATCTGTAAAAATTAAATCACACGCCTAATACTTGACTCAAATGAAAATTATACTTGTTTTAATTATGTTATCTCCATTAGAGTTTGATATAAACTTGATTCAAGTATATTATTCTTGATTTGAGTATAAAATATGCCGGATTCAGGAATAGTATAGCCTTTTGTGAGTGAAATTACTGAAAGCACTGAAGGAGGTCTCGGGGGGAGATAGTTAAAAGAGAGCGCCGGGTTGAGATTGTGGTGGAGAATCACTAGAGTATTCTCATCTCCTGAACAGAGCATCAATGAAGGTCTATTCAGGGGATTGTCGTTGTTCAGGAAGAGAGAAAAAAGAACGAAGAGAGGATTTTCATTCCAGAAAGAGTTTTAAAGAAGATCTGGGAGCTCAAAAAATGGTCCCATATTCGACTCAGGTGGAAACATCGACAAGCACGAAATAAAACATAATTCGAAGTTCATTTTTTAGAAGGAATAATAATCCCCGATGGTTTTGTTGCGAATTTTTTTGCAGCATATTACATTTTCGCGGGATCGAAGGCCATTTTGGTGTTTTTACTTCTGAATGGAAGTTTTCTAATGGTGATTTTTTTCAATTTCTACATTTTGGATGGAAATGCCTAGAAATGTCATGAAACGTGAAGAAATTATGTTTTTAAAAAATGTCTGTATGTGCATAAGTATGTGTGTTCGTATGTCCAGATCTATCCCTACAACTCGAGAATTATTGAGATAAAAATGCTGCAATTCTGGCTGCTAATTGGTACTACTGCCACTCAAATTTGCGCTAAATTTCAGCTTGGTCGGTTGAGCGGTTCCTGAGATGTAAAGATTCGTCCAAAATCGTTTTTTGTCGATATCTCTTAAACCATTCGACTGATTCGATATTTTGTTTTCAAAATGTAGCGAAGCTTATATATTTATTTCAGATTATTTAAATGTACACTGAGAAAAAAAATTTCTAATATCTAAAACATTTTCTTGAGACAAGTAATTTTTCTTCAATTGCTCAATTCTACCAGACATCTCAACTCATGTTGCCCGAGAAAGGTCTCATGCTTTAAAATATTCTTGTACTCAAGTATGATTTTGTCGCAAATGAACTCACTCAAATCACGTAGAAGAATCGCCAATCGTCAAGTATTCATTGTTTTCATAATTTTTTTGTTATGCAATTCCACTGTTTCGAAATGTAATATATTCATGATATAATGCGCACCGATAGTGATAAATGAGAATTCATTTGAGTCCCGTGAACCACAAACATTCTGAAATTTAACCATTGAAAATAATTTACTTCTCTCAAGTAAATATGGTTTACGTATTAGGAAATTTTTCTCTCAGTGTATTGTGTTCGAGTTTGGTTTAGCAACCCAATACCTTTTCGCGACACGTATCAGCTGATATATCGCTGTCCTTGTCGCAGGGCAGCCTCGCGACGATTCGTAATAATTCGGACATCCTCGATCGGATGATTTATATCGTTGTAGCGGGAGCACACTCTCGTTCGAGTTCTCATGGTGTAAACCAAAGTTGTGTTTGGTGTGAATAAATCTAATTCGATATATATTAATTCCGAGTGTTATACGTTACAAAACCCATCTATTCGTTACCGAATTCCCACAAATGGTGACACCGACGTAATTCCTTCAACGTAACGAATAAAATTGCCGCATTAACGTGTTAACGAATGTAACCGTTAAAGTTGTGTCGTTTTTCGTTAAAATTAAAGTGATTTTCGGTCGCGTGTTTTTTCGTGGATTGTTCGAGAAGCGTTGGGTTTTGCCATAGTGCTCGGTAGCGTTCCTTTCGTTTCGGGCGCTTTTGTTACTGCGTGTGATTTTTTTGTGCATCTCGATGCATCGCTGAGCACGCACGAGGTTGTGCTGCACCGTGAAAATTATCATGAACAATTTTTGCCGTGATTGGTGCACTTCTGAACATTGTTAGTGACATCTAGTGAAAATGGGTGAGGAAACTGACACAACTCAGGCGTTGAGATGCTATAGTTCATCCTGCGCCGTTTTCCGCTGACCATTCAAGGACATTAGAACGCCTTCGTTCCATGTTTCATATTCTTCGACTTTACTCTATTTCGAATAAGCTGTGAAACGATGACAACCGCGCAAACCCAACTACGGTAACCCAACTACGGTTCATGATGATCAGCTGACGGACAGTGACACTCAGGTATGAAAGAAAAGAAGGTAACCTCATGCCGAACTACTCCGATGGGCTGACTCACCGAGCTCATCTACGCTAAGCATCAACGGGAATCTCGCCCTCTGGGATACGCATTCACCAGAGCATCGCCACTCTGATACACCCATCGAGAGGCATTACACACCTGCACACACACGCCTTTGCGATACACGGTGAAGGAAGACACGCATCATCGCAGCACACAGCGATGATGAACAAACGCACACCACTCCAAACGCTCACGACTGCCGCAGTACATCGACAAACCGGAGAACGGTCCACGCCTAGCAGCAGCTAGGGTGCCGCAATCATCTACATCAACGACATTCACTCAAGCTCATGCTTGACCTTGTCTCGTTCCTTTCCATTTTTGTTTTTGAGTCACGTATACCGTTTTCAGTGCCGTTTGACGCGCATACTTTTTTATATATTATATATGGGCCATTTCATGTCAACTCAGCCTCCCTCGAATTTTTTCATTCTCAGAATCTTGAATTAGCATGCTCCCAGTCAAGTACTACATGAGTACATACTTTCTCTAAATTTTCTCTCCTTTTACATTAATTGTTTGGCCAGGACAAATAGCAAAAGCTCAAATTTTTAAAAAATCATATCTTGCGAACAAATTGGCCGATTTTGATGAATATTGAAAATATGAAAACTATTTTTTTAGTTTTTTCATATGCTTTTGGCGTAAAAATATGACAGTACCACGAGGAAGAATAATGAGTCATTTTTTTAAGTTTTTTGTTATTTAAATCCTTCTGTTATACAGGGGCCATTCGAAAATCGAATATATTTTTTTTTCTTCGATGGATAATGATATTACTCAACTTTTTCGGGGTATTTCAAAATGGGATAGCCATATGGAGATGAGAGAAAATTTTGTTTCGCATGAAAAATTAGATTTTCCGAATTTTGTTCCTGAAAAATGATGAATGCCTCAGGAAAGGATGAGCGTGCAATTTTTTGGCATAATTTGAAGATGAGATGCATAAGTAGTGATGGTTAAAAAATGTTTTTTATAGAAAAAGTTGAATTTATTGATTATTAACAGCTCTACTTACGTATTCGACAATGAGAATTTGCAAAGTATCAAATATTTGATGAGTTTTTAGATCAACATGGAGTATATGTCTGCTTTAAGATTATAATTTGAAAAATAAACATTAAATTATAGAGAAAAAGCAATTTGAAATCGAACTTTTCTGAACCACAATGGCTATCTTAATGTACGTTGTCCATTTCGTTTCTTCGCCTTTGGAAAAACTTCTCCCGTAGTCGCAGAAGAATATCTCTTAATCAATAATTCCTTTTCTCCCACAGGAATGAAGCCGTGATTTTTTTGTACCGCTGGAATCGCCTTTGCACTGTCGAATCTTGTTTTCAACCGTTCTTTCATATCCTCGTGTTCCTGTTTAGTGTAGAAAAAAACATCGAGATCCTTGAAATTATTCTTTGCCCACTGGAACAGACCATCTCGAGTGAGAATAGGTTCACCATTAGTAATTTGCAGACTTCTTCGTCTTGCTTCCCTCTTCAAGACTGCGCCTACGCCATCGCATGCTGTCTTTCCATGCGCGGTCTCATGAGAGTGCGCCTGTGCGTCAACTCCAAAATCATTTTTATGCAACAAAAGATTAGCCATGTTATATCGATTCCTATAGTGCTGTCCAGCACCATCTGTAACATAGATCAATTTGTTTACGAGAGCACAGACTAGTTTTATGTGTCGTATCAGAATGTATTGCATTAAATGAACTGTAGTAGTATCGTGAACGAGACTGTCATATAAGAGAACTAGACTTCTATGTCGAATATCATTGCTGTGGCGATAATAATACACCACAGGATGGAAAGTGCATTGATCATTGTTGTAATGGAACAATTGAGTAGCGTCTTGTGCTACGAAAGAATAATTCTCCGAAAAATCGGCCTGCACTAGAATTTCACCCTCAATTAAATTCCCCCTTCGGTCTTTCACGAAAGCGTTTTGTTGTATGGCAATAAAATGATGAGATTTCAATACTTTCAATCTCTCACAAAGTACATCAACAAATTCATACACTAGAAATCTCTGGATCTGTAATGTTGTTCTATCCACAGATTGCCAATGCCTGAATTCTACAGTTTCAATCACAGCATCGTGGAGGAGTTCTTTCAGCTCGAGCGATAATCCTTCAACTCCAGGACAGTTTTTACACTCATCTAAGTGGCATTCAGACATTGGATTAGGGCACATGAGTCTTGCAAGACAGTCTTTATAGTCGGTAAGGGGACATGATGAGTTTTTAGTGAGAGTAGAAATGTTGATTATATCCAACAATTACAGCTTACAATTTTGATGATACGTACAGACACATACCACGTGCGTACCAGTCGCTCCTGCCAATACACAGTGTTTCGGCCTCAATTCCGCAAACTTGCTGAATCCCACCGGAGACTCTGGATGAGCAATTTGATATTTCTCATCAAGATCATTCAAGTTCTCGAGGACCATCCGCTTCTACATTATTTTCTTCACGTCGTTGATTCTGACTAACACTTTATCCTTCATGCCTGGCATCATCCAACTATTACTCTCATAAAAACTCCGGACCTTTTCAACTGTCTCTTTGGGCAATGATTTTCCAGCCTTCACAACTGTTGAAGTAAATATTCCTCTCGTTCTCGCAGTTGTTTTGCTCTCATAGCCATCTACCTTATCGTACCAAATTCACGGCTCACCTTTCGCTCACTCCATGAAGGTGGAGCAATAGTCAAGAGTTGAATACGTTCAGAATATTCTGTAATCGTATTGAATTTTTGCTTGAGTCCATCTAACATTTCTTCCAATTCCAATTCTCGTGGAGAATGAAAATTTGCTGGAATATTCCTGTGGTGCTCTGTCTCTGAATCATCATCTGCTGTTGGAGCATCGTACTCCTCTGAAGCTTCGTTGAAAATCACATCCCCATCAGGATCAATTGAATGGAAGGAATTATTTGATCTCAAAGGACTCCCTGCGATATTGCTCGTAGAAATGTCTACTAGAAATGGTGTGGCACTGGACGAACGATCGGCTGGAACATTTGATGACGATGCAGAGACTTCCCGATTCGATGAAGATTCAGAGGGTAGTGATCCAGGAATGTAAATCAAAGCTCTTTTCCTACAGGAGCTACATAGTTTTGCATTTTCTGACAAGAATGGAAATTTCGGTCATAGTCTTTCTGAGATTGAATGCAGGTCTTTTCCATTGTGACCTTTCTCCCCAGGAACTCGCATTGGATTTGCACATCTTTCGACATGCGGCATCTTGTGGAATAGGAATGAAGAACAGGTCTGATCGTTCAAAAAAAGGGAAAAAAATAATAACGATCAATTGAGTTTACAACTTCACTACTGACATATTTTATACCATCACTTACCTTGATTAAAGTTGATGGAGAATAAATACAGGAGAATAACCGTCGGAGAATTTCTGTCAACGATACTGTAATGGACCGTGTGAGATGTTCAACACTCAAGTGTGTGATGAGGACTAATCAAACGGTTATTATTGAGGCAACTCTATGGCTCGTATGGAAACTGAATTCCGAGAAATCGGTTGTTTATTCTCACTCCCACTCGGAACCTTTGATTTCATTGCACTCCCATTTTTTGTATCCATTGTCCAATGTTTGTGTATAGAAATACCAAAGTCATTTCCCAAAGAAATGCGGACAACGTTTGATTTCTCGGAGTTTGAAACCCGATCGGCACCCATTGGGTTTCGAACCCGAATCATCGGATTAGAAATCGCTCGCCCTACCGGCCGAGCTATCGTTGGCTTTCAATTTTTATTCAGTAGTAATACCGCGAGTACTTCAAAATTATCGGCTATTTCCCGATAACTTCGTTGTAAACAAACAAAAGTGTCAAGTTTTGCAGATTCAAAAATCCCGAGCGCTTGCGCGAGGGATTTTCCTGCAAAACTTGACACGATCGTTTGTTTGCAGGGAAGTTTGAGGGTAATACCAGATAATTTTGAAGCACGAGGGGTATTTGTCGGATCATTTTTCACGTACGGATTTTGCTCAGGAGTGTCGTTTACGCAACCTCAAAATGACCTCCGAGAACAATTGAAGAGTTAGTACGAAATATCCGGAAGAATACATATATGAGTACGAAATAACCGAAAAAATATATATGTTAGTTCGAAATATCCGAAATAAAACTTCCTCCAGCCTGTCATTTGTCATCAAATGCTGCATTCTGATTGGCCCTGACTGTCCAAAATCCGTACGTGTAAAAATAATCATCATGATAAGTGAAAAATCATGTGAATTCAAGCAATTAACGCTATTGCGAAAGATATTGGGCATGTCTGCCAGGTACAAGGGTGAAGTTATAGGGGTAAAATTTTGAAACAATGTTGGACTCATCTTGTTGACTTTAAACATGCCAATGGTCTATTCCGAAATACAAAAAAATCCAGGGTAGCTGAATTGACATGGAATGTCCCATGTATGATCGGAAAATCGAATTTTCCAGGGAATTTTTTTCTTTTTCTCATCTCCATATGGCTATCCCACTTTCACATACCCCGGAAAAGTTGAGTAATATCATCATTCATCGAAGAAAAAAAAATTATTCGATTTTCGAATGGCCCCTGCGAAACAGAG
>NW_021680819.1:93595-131060 GCF_001412515.2 Diachasma alloeum | reverse complement strand
ATATTTTATACCATCACTTACCTTGATTAAAGTTGATGGAGAATAAATACAGGAGAATAACCGTCGGAGAATTTCTGTCAACGATACTGTAATGGACCGTGTGAGATGTTCAACACTCAAGTGTGTGATGAGGACTAATCAAACGGTTATTATTGAGGCAACTCTATGGCTCGCATGGAAACTGAATTCCGAGAAATCGGTTGTTTATTCTCACTCCCACTCGGAACCTTTGATTTCATTGCACTCCCATTTTTTGTATCCATTGTCCAATGTTTGTGTATAGAAATACCAAAGTCATTTCCCAAAGAAATGCGGACAACGTTTGATTTCTCGGAGTTTGAAACCCGATCGGCACCCATTGGGTTTCGAACCCGAATCATCGGATTAGAAATCGCTCGCCCTACCGGCCGAGCTATCGTTGGCTTTCAATTTTTATTCAGTAGTAATACCGCGAGTACTTCAAAATTATCGGCTATTTCCCGATAACTTCGTTGTAAACAAACAAAAGTGTCAAGTTTTGCAGATTCAAAAATCCCGAGCGCTTGCGCGAGGGATTTTCCTGCAAAACTTGACACGATCGTTTGTTTGCAGGGAAGTTTGAGGGTAATACCAGATAATTTTGAAGCACGAGGGGTATTTGTCGGATCATTTTTCACGTACGGATTTTGCTCAGGAGTGTCGTTTACGCAACCTCAAAATGACCTCCGAGAACAATTGAAGAGTTAGTACGAAATATCCGGAAGAATACATATATGAGTACGAAATAACCGAAAAAATATATATGTTAGTTCGAAATATCCGAAATAAAACTTCCTCCAGCCTGTCATTTGTCATCAAATGCTGCATTCTGATTGGCCCTGACTGTCCAAAATCCGTACGTGTAAAAATAATCATCATGATAAGTGAAAAATCATGTGAATTCGAGCAATTAACGCTATTGCGAAAGATATTGGGCATGTCTGCCAGGTACAAGGGTGAAGTTATAGGGGTAAAATTTTGAAACAATGTTGGACTCATCTTGTTGACTTTAAACATGCCAATGGTCTATTCCGAAATACAAAAAAATCCAGGGTAGCTGAATTGACATGGAATGTCCCATGTATGATCGGAAAATCGAATTTTCCAGGGAATTTTTTTCTTTTTCTCATCTCCATATGGCTATCCCACTTTCACATACCCCGGAAAAGTTGAGTAATATCATCATTCATCGAAGAAAAAAAAATTATTCGATTTTCGAATGGCCCCTGCGAAACAGAGGGATTAAAATAACGAAAAACTTAAAAAATGGCTTAGTATTCATCCTCGTGGTACTGTTGTATTCCTACTCTCAAAATATATGAAAAAAACGAAAAAAATCTTTTTTTATTGATTAAAATCGGCCAATTTGTTCGCCAGATATGATTTTTCAAAAATTTGAGCTTTTGTTATTTGTCCTGGCCAAACAATGAATGTTAAAGGAGCGAAAATTTAGAGAAAGTATGTACTCATGTGGTACTCGACTGGGAGCATGCTAATTAAGGATTCTGAAAAACAAAAAAATCCAGGGTGGCTGAGTTGACATGGAATGTCCCATATAGTTATCCTTTTCTTTGTTGCCACAGAAAGGGAGTATTGTAGTGAAGCTACTTATATTTATTTGGCATTATTTCAATTTATTCACAATTAACGTATTCACAACGTATTAACGTATTCACTATCGTATTTCAACGTATTCATAATTTTTTTTTCCACTCTTTTAAATGTAGTTCATATCATCGGGATTCACGTGAAATTTTTTGTAGCGAAGTTACTTATATTTATTTCGCATTATTTTAATCTATTGTATTCGAGCTCGCCTTAGCAGCCAAATACCTTATTATGTCACCTCGTGACAATTCGTAATAATTCGGACATCCTCGATCGGCGGATTAATACCGTTGTCGCGGGAGCACACTCTCGTTCCAGCTCTCATGGTGTAACCAAAGTTTCGTTTGCTGTGAATAAATTCTAATACGGTGTCCCAACATGATTTATAGGGCTAAATAAGTACTTAAAATGTAGTTGAGCTCGAAAATGTTTCCGACCAAAGTTATAGAGCTTCGAGGGGGAAAAATAATGAGAAGCATGTTTTGAGCATAAGTGTTTAGGTTTCTATGCTACAAGTATAAGTTAATTTTTCTTTAATAGGACCGACAATTTTCGTGTTACAAAAATTATTGTGCTCGGTGAGAGGAATACAATGGTATGACACATGATGTCTTTTTAAGGTTTTAGGGTTAAATTTACAAAAAATCGAGAACAATGAAAGAAAAGTCCAAATTGAGATTTTTGCTCTCCTGTGTGTTTGTTTTTTTTTTTATACAGGTTTAGGAAAATCTTCAAAAGATTCTAATAAAGTGATGTTAAAAACCAGATCTAGGATTCTTACCCAGTAAAAACCCTGTTTTCCTCTTTGTTACCTCTAATCGTCCATGCCCATTTCCCTCGCGGCTCCACCGTCAAGTACTACTTCGCCAATAGATTTTTCACCTATACTGCATCCCTGCGCTTCCGCTCCTCACGCCTGAGCTCCTTCATGACCTTAGCTGTGAACTCGCTCGTTGCGTCCCATGCTGCCTGCGATGACAACATTGCTTCTACCACATTTTCGGGGGACATTTCCCTTCCGAGGTCCGACTCCCATGTATCCCGGATGTCACTGAAACGGAGACATGCGAAGAAGACGTCCTGCGCGTTCCCATCCACTCCTGTGCTGGTCGGGCACTCCGGGGAATCTTCATGTTTGAATTTACGGAGATATTTCCGGAAGCACCCGTGCCCTGAAAGAATTTGACAAAGATAGTAATTGACTTCTCCATGAGTTCGACTTACCCAGACAGCCACTTGTGGGATCAGACGATGGGTCCATCTACCCTTGGTCGAGTCGGCCAATTTCTGCTGCCATCGGCTTAAGCTGTTTCGCTTCTATTCCGTCACCAGTTCTTCGGGGCTGAGCGTTTCCGATCTCTTCCGCCGGTACAGAGATTTTCGCTTCTCAACTAGTACCTCTATGGATGGCATCCCCGCAATGACACATACGGCATCCGCAGAGACTGTGCGATATGCACTCGCAACCCTGAGGGCACTTAATCGGTAGATCGGTAGATTGGTAGATCTTCCGCTGTACTTCCTGCAACTGAAGTGCATCGCCCCAGATGGTAATGCCGTACGTGAGCTTAAAGTATCGTATATCATGTATATCATGTACGGTAAGCTTAAAGTTGAGCCGAGCGTCGATCATCACTCCCAGATACCGAATGGCCGACTGGGAAGTGAGTTCATAGTCCACGACTTGCAGCGTTATAGTCTCTACTTGCTTCCTGCTCGTGATCAGGAAGCAAGCCTCCGTCCGGTATGGCCTCCGTCTTGTGCTCCGCCAGCTGTAGACCTACGGTGTCCATCCAGTGACGAATAGTTCTGAAGGCCATGTTGAAAACAAGTATCATGTCTTTCAGGTGTTTTCTCACAATAACTACAGCCACATCATCCGCAAACGCCACTAGGCTGACGCCATGTGGCAGTGTCAGCTTCAGTAAGCCATCGTACATGATATTCCACAAGAGAGGTCCCAATACTGAGCCCAATACTGAACCCCTCCAGTGACTCGATATTTTTTGGGCCCGCACTTCGTGTCGTACTTAAGAACCCTCCCAGTAAAGTAGCTTTCGACTATTTTCCACAGGTATTGCGGTACTTCGAACTCTTCCAGAGCCTTCATGATGGGATCTCACCTGGTTGAGTTGAAGGCGTTTTTGATGTCCAACGTTGCCACAAGGCTTCTTTGTGCCCCAGCGCCATCTCGTCCCTGCAATCGCTTCCCTAGCGTTGCCAACAACAAGACTGATGGTATCGAGAGTACATCGGCCTCTCCGGAAACCAAATTGGTTCTCCGCTAACAATGGGTCAACGACTGCTTCTATCCTTCTATGGATGATGCGTTCGAGGATCTTTCTAGCAGTATCGAGCATACAGAGGGGACGGTATGATGACAGTTCGTCTGGCGGCTTTTTGCCTTTTGGGAGCGACAGCAGCCTCTGCTGCTTCCAGTTGGGAGGAAAAACGCCCTCCCTGAGAAACTCGTTATATGCGTCCAGGAACAATCCCGGTTTTGCACGGATAGCTGATTTCAATGCAACGTTTGGGACACCATCCAGCCCAGGGGCTTTGGTGTTACCCACTCTACTGCAAGCCTCTAACCGTTCTGCCTCAGTTATCAGTGGGACCAGTTCTTCCTCTTCCCGCTCAACGCCCCGTTGTAGCTCCGACTGTTGTGGGAACAGCACTGTGACGTTTTTTTCCATGAGTTCCGGACATGTTGGCGATAGCATCGGTTGACTTCTAAGTCGAGTCATCACGGTTTTGTATGGCCGGCCCCATGGATCGCTCTCCACTTCCGCAACGAGCTCATTCCATGTCTTGTTCTTGCTACTTTTGATGGCCTTGGTGAGCTGCTGGCGTGTCTTCTTGTATCTCGTTTCCAACTCCCTACAATTCGGCTTGTTCTAGCCACGTTGAGACAATCTTCTCGCTGCATTGCACTCCTTCCGTAAGACGGCGATGGTGTTGTTCCACCAGTACACTGGTGGGTGATGATTACTAGCTCGTTTTTTGGACACGCTAGCATCAGACGCGTCAGTCACTCTCCTCATGATATCGTCTGTCTTCTCCTTGGCATTTCTGCCGGGGATCGGACAGTCGTCGAGACCGATTAGAAAGGAGCTCGGGTCGAATGTGCTCACTTTCCAGCTAATTGCATTCGTCTTCTTTGGCACCAGCCTGGTCCTTCGGCCGGAAGCTACCTCCCAGAGTATCGCACGATGATCACTGGTAGTGTAGATGTCAGCTACCTGCCATGAGTAGGTTCCTCTTGCGAGGTTACTGCTCACGAAGGTGAGATCTACGTTTGAGCTTTTTTCTCCTCTTTGAAACATGGGTTCATCACCTGTGTTCAACAGAACAAGGTCCAACGAGGACATGGCCTCCAGGAGTGCTTGCCCCCTTGCTTTGGTCTCTTTACTGCCCCAGTCGACTGCCCAGGTGTTGAAGCCTCCAGCGATTGCCAGGAAAGATTTCTGCTTCGCATCTGCACTCAGTCTATCCAGAAAGTCTGTGAATTCGTCGAAGGTGAGGCTCGGCGGAGCATAACAGCTGTAGAAATGAATTCCTCCCAGCTTCATTACCACAAATCCAGCCTCTCCCGTCATTGCAACATCCTGAAACGGGTACTTGCCGCAAAACCAGATTACAGCCGTACGACTCTTATCCGTCTCCCAGAGTTGAAATGATCGCCTGTTCCCACACGCCTCCGCGGTTTTTGATCTGCGCCAGATGGGGAGTCCAAGGCTGGGCACGCGTGACCTTGTCCGTTGGGGGTTAAACGGACTGGCACCCTTTTGGTATTGGTTCCTCTCGTGTTTTCCCAGTCATACTAACTTCTTCGGAGTTTCCATCCAGAGTGACCAAAGGTTCATGAAGGATCACATGTGTGAAACTCGCATACGTGTTTGAGGAAATACATCACAACTTTTTGACGAATTTTTCCCTCAATGAACCGTTGTCAGTTCAGGCGAGGAACAGTACATGATTTTTATCATGTTACACTACATTCAATAAAATATGAATACCATCCCATTGAAATTTTTCGACATAGCGTCGTTTTTGAATTTTGTTTTGGTTGGACTTCACTTTTGCGCACTATGACACGGTTAAAAGTCAGGGTAACCTTTTCAAACTTCGGCTTCTAGTTAGGATTATCAAGGAACATTACTATACCAAATTTTAGGTCAATTTATGTGATAGTTCTTAAAATGGAACAATTCACCCAAAATTGTTGAGAAAAAAAAATCATTTTTTGTCATGAAATATGAGTGGGATGGGTCTTAATATTTTCAATAAATGGTAATACTCATGCATTAATTTTTTGAAAACATACATTGGAATCCATTCGGAAGCCTACTATCAATGAAATTGGTACAAATGAAAATAAGAGAAACAAAATTTTCCACTTTCTTCTCCACATCGATAGCGAGATATCGATTCTCGACATAAACATCGAGATATTGAGAAAATAATCGAGAATCGAGAACCAAAACAAACGAAGCGAATAACTTGTTTTTGTCAAATCTGGCGCACGTCTATCTGTTATTGTTGAGAACGGGGAGTATTAGGAGAGGGGGAAGGCGCTTGGGAATAAGTGCAGCGGTAGCTGGCAGTACACACATACGTCCTTGGTACGTATCTCTACCGCGATACTTGATACGTGGAGAGTAGCAGTCATATGTAATCTGTCAAATGGCTTCTGTCGCGCTGCTTGTTTTATTCGCTTATACTTCTGTCGTCAAATTTACATAACAACATAACAGTTACAAATTAAATTGTCACAAATTAAAATGGTCAAGCTAAAAACATGAAATTGACTGTAACCTTGATACAGCCGGTAAACATGATGTGGATGCATCTAGGTGATGACAAAAAGCTAACCTAATTTCAGCGGAGAAATAATTTTTCAATATGATCAAATCTCTCCTCAATTTTCATTTTATAACGATTTCGGTCCGTTGTGAGGTCGTATTGGAACTAATATTGCATTACCTTTGACACAAATCATCATTAGACGGCAACGTGACACTGCACATATAGATGGCCGATGGTAGTTGCCCAAGAAGACCACTTGCAATGCCTCGATTGAGAATTTTCTTCAATGTAAGCCATCCGCTGGAAGTGTCCTCATTCCACAGCTCCACTTGTATTGAATTCGCGTATTTTCCTACAAAAGCTTGAAATTCTCTGGCATATCCATTATGGACTTTATAATGGGACTCTTCTGTCAATGAAAATAATTCAATAGGAATCGATCCCTTTGACATGAGAGTATGCAATTCCTGAAATGTTTGAGAATCAAATTAGTGAATAATAATATTATTTGGATTAAATCTATTGGTTTCGAGTTAAATTCAAATGTAATGACGAAACCAATCGGGTATCCACCTATTCCTTAGACCTACAATTAGTCCAATCGACTTAATTTGACTCGTATATTTGACTAAAGACTAATAAAATCATGAGAACAAAAATTCGACGGGGTTGTCGGTAGGTCGCTTCGCTCGCTCCCATTGCGAATGGCTTGGAATTCGACTGACTTGTTGGTCACTCGCTCCCCTTGCGGGTGGGTTGGAGTGGGTGTGACCCAGTATGGATCGAAACAATAACTTCAGGACCCGTTTTTTTTTTCATTCATTACGAAAAAAGACACAAATGTTCAAAATTTCATCCTGATAAAAGAATAACTGTTGAGAAGTTTTCATGGAAATTCAGTCAGCGTCAAGTTATATCGCAATTTATTTTCTGTACAAATAAAAGAAATTCAATTAAAAAATGTTAAATGAGGAGAATCAGCTCTGTTTTGATAAGAATTTCTGCTTTTCATCCAATGACGTTTTTGTCCTTCCTCATGTAATATCAATCAATAAGGCTGATAACCCTGCTGTGATAACCATTTGGTACGATGGACGTGAAATCATACGATTTAAAAACCGTAACGTATGGAACTACACCAGCATTATTCCTGGTGAACCGCGCGCTGAAACAACTGGCTATGGATGAAAACAGAAGTTCTGCTATATTGGAGAACGATTTCTACGTTCATGAGGATCTGAGTGGAGCTTCGTTAAGTGACGAAACTAGAGAGATCCAAAATGCGCTACAACTACTCTTTTTTTTCGGTAGGACGAACCTCAGGAAATGGACATCTAGCCACGCTGAGAGCCTCAGAGCAGTCTCTCATCAGACTGCTACTAGCAGGCGACCTTAGCTCTGAATTCAATCAGAAGAAAACCACTACGATGCGTGGAGTCCAATGGAACATGAATCAAGACACCTTCCAGTTCTGCGCGTCCTCGGATAACTCGATTAAGGATAGGAAGCGCGGAATTCTCTCAACTGTCGCCAAGATCTTCGACCTAGTGGACTGGCTCGAATCACAGTAAAAATCACAGTACAAATCCTTATTCAAGAACTGTGGTTACTTGGCATGGATTGGAACGAAGAAATGCCCGAGACAATTCTCGAAAAATGGGGAAAATTTCAGTCTCAACTCGTAACACTCCAAAAAATAAACATCAGTCGATATCTCAAGCGGACACCAGACTCACTAAACCTGGAACTACATGGGTTTTGTAACGCGTCTACCCAAGCCTACTCCGCAGCAATCTACCTCAGAACTAGAGGTGATGGAATTTCCCAGACAGAGGTGCACCTCAGCGTAGGAAATTCCAAGATCGCCACAACAATGCACCAGACAGTATCTAAACTTGAGCTGTGCGCTGCACATCTGCTGGCTCGAGTCTTGGAATGCGTCAGAGACACTATGAAACTCGTAGCCATATCCATTCACGAGTGCAGTGACTTGCAAATAGTACTCGCCTGTCTCCAAAAACATGCGTCACCCTGGCCGACATTTGTTGCCAATCGAGTATCGGACTTACAAACCAGACTCCCAACAGCCAACTGGCATCACGTCCCAACGACATCAAACCCAGCCGACTGTGCCTCTCGTGGAGTCGGACCCACGACACAACTTCAACTTTAATCCAACAAAGCGGGAACGCGAGGTTCAATGTCTAACTACACGATTCTTCAGATCCTGACAAGATCTTTCTACGGAAATCATAGATGTCCTACCGACGTCTACCTTCTTCAGACACGTATTAACTCTAGTCCAACAAAGTGGGAACATTGCGTAAGGTCACTACACAATGACTGGAGGTGCGTGCACCAGCCATCTTTTCTCGGTGACGTTGGTCAGTGTGTATGTATATGAGTGTATATGTAGCGGCGAGCCGCTACAAAGGCACATTTCAGTACGAGGTGAACGTAACAGCAGTGTCAAAAAAGTATGATGAAGGAAAGACTCCTAAGATAGAGTAGAATACATGTTCAATATTTTAAATCTTTTTAGAGTGTATGCTGTCAGTGGCAATAAATTATTCTGTGGTATGTGTAATAATAAAGTCAATTACCTTTGGAATATAATCGAACTTAGAAAAATCCGTCGTAATATTTGAATCATCCCTGGGCCATAGGTCACGCAGATAAAGGAACTTTAAAGCAGAAGAATCTTGAAGATATTTTTTAATTTCAGCATCGTACATCTTGATAGTTCGTTCATCCAGCCAGTTGGGATAGACAACACTTTCGTTGTCGCTTATTCCTACATAAGCTCCATGAACATTCTCCAGTAACAAAGACTGTTCTGCGAGTTCAGAAGCTAAATTACTCTTTCCATATGAACACAAATTAGAAACGTGATACAAAACGGTTTTTCCTCTTTTATTGAGAACTTTTTCAATTTTTTTTCGAAGTTCCTGCTCAGCTTGACCCAGGACTCTGTCCAGAGTGGGATAGAACTTTTTGTGAATGCAGTAACTGTCCCAGGGGGCACCTTGACTTTCCATATAATTGATTATCCACTTCAAATCTTCTTCAGTTATATCCTGCTCTTCCTCAGGACAGATGTGTAGACCGAGATTCGACAGAGTGACTTCAGTTGTTTGTTCTTTCCTTACTAAGGCTGCAAATTGTTTGGTCACATTCTGTGGAGTTTCTCCAGAAAAGATATGGATTGATAGTGTCTCTGGCATCGACATTCCTCTTAAGATAATGATATTAGACTGCAATACCTGTAACATGAAAGTTTCAGTAGTGGAATGATGATATATACGAAAAAAATCCAAGCGCAGGGTATTCGGTAAAGACTCTTTGAACTTTTAATAGGAAATGCTATTCAATAATTACATCTACAATACTTTTTTGGGGGACTGATTTGTGTTTTCACTTTTTTGGGGGATTTCTTGAAATTGTAGGTATCCTCAACGGAGATGGCAAAAAGGATTTTCATCAAATTGTCCATAAAATGGAATTTTGGCACAGATAGTGTGAAGAAAAATCAACTTCGTTACTCAGCTGAAAAAAAATTTCGGATTGCTGTTATTGCAGCCCCACCATCTTTCGTCTGAGAATTGTTATAGCATATCTCTCAATTTCGGAAACTTCTTGGGAAGTTCCAAGACCAAGGGAAAAATCTTGTTTCATCAATCAAACGTTGGCTCGCATGTCAACAGTATAGAAATTAGAACTCCATCGTAACCGACCGGAAACATTAGAAGAGAGCGAAGTAAAATGGGATAACAGGGTAGGACAAAAAATGATTACGATAGCTATATTGATTGATTTGATTTTTATGATGATTATTGAAAATTAAGTATAATGACGCTGATATAACTTTCAACTAAGTTGAAAATCTGACAAAATTAGATAAAAGGAAATCTTATTCATTCTAATAAAAGGAAATAAACAATGATAGAAAAAAATTATGTGCAAAACAACCATTCGGAAGCATATTGCTAATTTCTTAGTAAAAATAGCTATACTATATCCAATACAAGAGTAATATCCCACTTGTTTGCAATTACTTTTCTAGAAAAACAGGAATTCATCTTCATGAAATTTTTTTCTTTTTGACAGTGAATGATATTCGCGGAAATGCAATGAAGAATGAAAGTGCAATTATATGTTTTAATCCGTATTTCTGTTACTGGTAGAGATTACCTCAATTTCCATAGGCCCTTTGTACTCAATGTAACAACCAATTCCCACGCCATCATCTGTGATCCCCAAAAATCCAGGAATTACAGTATTATCTTTGTTGTTGTAAACCCAATTAAATGTTCCATTTAATTCAACTGAATTCAATCCATAGACAGACGAGCTACCTAGCAACAAACTCCATTCCCAATAGGTATCGGTGATAATGAAAGGTCCTTTAGATGTCGTCATTACCGATTTGTTGCCACGTGTGAGCGTTATAGCGAATAGTCCCTTTGAATTGAAATCTGCAATGATTGATTCAATTTCGGTAACTTTTTTACTGGTTTAGTCATCTCTATTCACAGACAAATGAAAAGTTGAAGTTTTAGGGATCTGCGCCATTCAAAAATTTAATCAGTAAGAAATCCTGAATTCAAGTAATTTTATCACTATTTTCTAGTGAGATAATCGTGAATGTTAGAAAGTACGAAAGATAACGGATAGCGATCCTTAACAGTTGGAATGAGATTTTCAGGGGATTAATTCCCTAATTTTATGGACCTATTTCTAAGAACTACAACTCATCTCGCTCTGTATTATTTATAATTATACAAATAGTGGATCAACGTTGATATAAAGACAAGATTATTTTTAGAAGTAACACTTTCGGATCTAATTCAAGAATCTTCACTGAAAGAAGCAACGTTTTAATTGGAATTGAACAAGATCTTATCATTACGATGTCACTAGGTAAAATCCTGAGATTAATTCCATCGCGACAACACTTTTTATTATGAATTATAACAATTGCGGGAAGTCCCTAGAGACTCAACTAAGCAAAAGCTTATGAAGTTGTACTATTGGATTTGTGATAAAGTGCCACGAATTTTCTCTAGACCATTAAATTCACACAAACAAGAATTTTCCTGGAACAGAGAGTTCAGTTACTTAATAACCGCCAAAAACAGAAAAAATCGTAAGAAAATACTTTCTTGAGAGCCCCTCGATTCCGGAGGCATGAGTGCATTGCATACCCTTACTAATTTAATATCAGACGTACTCGTGCTACATCAAACTTGATTAATTCATTCGGGATAGGATGTCTCTCACAAGTATAAAATAATGGAGCAAAAGATATTTAGAAAACAATACTGAGTGTATTTATGAATTTCAACACTAGTTAATTTTCGTAATTTTATATAAAATAAGTCAGATGGACTTATAGGAAAGAACATTCAAAAATATGTGTTCAATATTAGAAATTATTAGCAAAAGTGACTCGAAATGGGTCGACCAAAGTAAACAAAATATTACGTATACAAATTAATTCGGTGCCTTAATAAATCTTGCTTGATATGTCATTTGCAAATTTAAGTAAGTTCTGAATATTTTAAATTTTGTAATTGGTAACACTGAGTTTTTATAACACCATGATTTCACATAAAAAAATCAGTCAACCTCAAAAAACAGTGGTGAACACAATGGCTGTTGATAAGCAACATTTAAGACACTGCATTTTTTTTGCATTTCAATTGAAGAAAAATTCCGCCAAAGCAATAAAAATGATTTGCGCTGCATTAGGGTGAATGCTGTAACACACAAAACATATAAGAAGTGATATCAAAGATTTCGGGATGAAGATTTTGATCGTTCGGATAGAAAACGCCCGGGCCAATGTGAAAAGTTCGACGACATGTCTCTCGAGCAAATTTTAACTGAAAATTCTGCACAACCTCAAGAAGAACTTGCTTTACAACTCGTTGTGACTGAGCAATGCATATCTTCGTTTACATCAACTTGACAAAATTCAACAAGCAGAGGTTCGAACCTTTTTGGCCGAAGCCATCTGACCGTTACTTTATGTGTTATAACTTTTTTTCTTTCTTTCATTTCTACCCATTCCATTGGTAGTAAGCTTCCGAACAAGATAGAAGGCATTCAGATAGATGGCATCGAAACAAATATTTTGAAAAAAAAAAATTGAAATCGGATGCGTAGTTTTTAAGCTATTGCACATAAAAGGTTTTCAGAGAAAGTCGAATATCTCGGAAACTACTGATGCGATTGAGCTCATTTTTAATAAAAAGTATTGTTATCATGAGAGGAAGATTCTCTCCAAATTTCAAAGTTGATATCTCAATTTTTGTACAAGCTAGAGTGATTAAAAGGACTTTTATGAAAAAACAGAAAAACGGCAATATCTCGAAAACTTTATATGAACGGGTATATATATTTTGATTGATTCGGATAGAAAGCATCGAAACGAATATTTTGAAAAAAAATTGAAATCGGTTGACTAGCTTCGAAGATATTAGCGAAAAACGATTTAAAAACGAATAGCTTTTTCTCAAAAACTGTTCGATCAATCGGGTTGAACTTTTGCACAGAGTTAGTCCTTGTTCAGATCTATAAACTGACAAATTTTCAGATTTTTTGGAATAAGTTTAGCCAATTAATTACACAATTTGTCCAAAAATTGACCACCGGAAAGGTGGCGATGGACATTGACACCGACAGACATGGTCGCCAAACTTCGTATTTTTACGTTTTAGACCATTCTACATCAGTTCCAATCAAAATTAGAAAATGTGAAAATAGCACGATTATAATGCTTCCATCCGGAAGCAAAAAGAGGGTAGATGGGTCTCGCACAGTTGAAGTCCAGAGATGAAGGCGCAAAGATTCGATACGGCACTTTCTTTGTTAACCCACTTCAAAAAAAGGATTTCCTGTATAAGATGGTGACCGGTGATGAAAAGTGGATATTAGTTAATTCTTTATTTCCTGGATGTTACAAAAGTTTTTATATGATACGTGCGTGTAACCGCATGGGTTTCAGTTGACTATAGTCAACTGGAAAGTAGTGGGTTTCGAGCGCTTATGCATACTCAACTAAAACCCGAAATAACGCATGACGCGTATGCGCATCACCTATTAAAAGAGAATAACAAGGAAATCTAACCTCCGAATAGTGAATACATGGAATTACTGAAAAATGAAAAGGTGATTTTCGAAGCAGATAAAATGAGCCAGAATCATATAATTCCTGATAGTGATGAAGAGTTAGGCAGTGAGGAGGATTTATTTACTGATGAGAAGGAGTTGATTGGTGATGTGACATTTGAAGAAAATGGAAATGAAATATTCTCCAATGAAGCAACGGCAGGATCGCTAAAAACTCCTTCTTCGATCAAATACTGTAACTTAAGGGCTTTATTAAATTCTAATGATCAAAATAATGTCAAGGAAACACAGAGAAAAATCATTTTTGCTTTTCAGAGACACGTCACAGAATTCACCGAAACTTCACTGAAATTTGGTGATTGATTTCTAGAAATTAGTGATAAGTCATTGAGAATTCAGTAACGAAAATGAANAAACTTCATCACGCACTTATCATATAAAATAGTATACGCAACACGTGCGAAAAGCAGGCGGTATCACTCGGGCGGCTGCGCCGCCCTCGCGAGTAACCGCCTGCTTTCCGCACTAGTTACATAATGTACTATTCTTTGTTTTACATCTACACATGTCTTCCTCCTTCACAGAACAACAACAATAATTTTGAAAAAACTATAGTACATTAGAGTACAAGGGCACAAATTTCGTTTTCAACGAATGTGTAGTTTACAGGCCGAGCCGAAGGCGAGGTCTGTACACACATTCGTTGAAAACGAAATTTATTACCGAGTGCTCTATAATATTTTATGTCAAGCCATGCAGAAGTCGAGTGTTGAGCAAGCTGCGCGAAGCGCAGCGTGCGATAAACTCGACTTATTGCACGGCGCGACATAAAAATCATTATAAAAAATTTGCCTTGCGCCTCAACCTCAAGTGAACAATGACACAAAGGAAAGCAGATCTTGCCAGAAGCCAACGCGAATATCTACACCGTTAGGAAACATTTTTAAGAATATTCGCAAATGATTCAAGAAAATTTTCACAAATGACAACATCACGATCATGCTGAAAGATCCGTATCCGTTGCTCCGTCCTTCCGCTGGTCTGGTTCCACCCGCATTCACGATGTTTCTCGCTGTCTCTCCCATCCCTGTGGGAGCCATTTCCATCCTCCAACAACTTCAACTCGTCCTTCTCTGACCGCCCCTTTCGATGTCTAGTTCTTTTGATCAATTGCCTCACAAGGTTTTCCTGAATCAAGATATGTACTGCCCTACCGCCAAAAAATTACGTTTTCTCTCCGAAACGTCCACCTCAGCCTTACCTTAGCCATAACCTCCTCTTCTCAGTATTTAGCGTCACTGCCATCGTTGCATGTTGATTCTTTCATGGCCGTTACGTCCCTCATATTTACTGCCCCTCAGCCTTCCACTTCATTCAAGATTTATGGAAATTTCGCTCATTTTCGGGTCACACAAAAATCTTCCTTGTAGCCTCCTCGCGATATGCCTTTCATTCATTTTACCATTCAAATAATAGTCACCTTCTTCTCTTTACCCTTTACCATAATCCTCCTCTGCCTCCCCTGCTCCCTCGAATTCATCTTATTTTCCTCAGGTGTCCCAGACTTCCGGCAAACCATGCTTCTGCCTCCGTGGTACTGCCCAAATTCTTCATGTCACAGACTGCCTCGTGGCCACTCCATCCATCCATCCAAACCTTGCCCAACTTCTCTTATTTTGGGTTGCCTCTGTTGTCCTTCCATTACTATTAATTTCAATTTCTCACCACTTTTAATATGTTCCACTCTCTAACTCCTAGATATCCCACCTGTCTCCATCGTTCTTGCCCCTCTCCAACCCCTCGCCTACACCTCAAAACACTATCTGACCTCCAAATTGCCAGCCGCCAACGATCCATTGAAAAATCTCTCAAAAAATTCTTTTCCCTTCCACTTTATTACCTCCCTTGTTAATAACACTACGAGGAGCCCCTTCGACAGTTTTCTTCCACTTTATTCCACTAAAAAAAACATAATTCGTTGCCAAAACCGACGGAGCTTTCAGGCACTACCACATCTCACGAGCGCCACCACCTCTACCCTGTGGATATTATATGACAACCCTAAACGAAAAAAAAAATCATGGGTGGATTCAGGAAAATCGTCGAAATCGACTTCAAAGCCCAATATTTATACAAAAAAAGTTATGCTGTTTATCTGGTGGGATATGAAGAGTATAGTGCATTATAAGTTGTTATATCTAGGACAAACTATTACCGCGGATATTTATCAGCAACAGCTTATTCGTTTAAGTAATGCATTAAAACCAAAAAAACTTATACTGGCGGTGGAAATCCGCAAGTGATTCTACACCAGGGAAATGCTTGACCGTATGTCTCAAAAGAGACTCTGGATGTTATGTATAGTCTGGGCTGGCAAATTCCACCTCACGCGACTTGTTCACCAGATCTCGCTGGTTCAGATTTTCATCTCGATCGCTACAAAACCATTTGGCTGATGAATACTTTAAAATGCTGGACGAGGTCTGAAATTGCACTGATGACTTTATCAATTAAAAACCGCCAAATTTTTTTCGCGATGGCATTCGTCAGCTGCCCGAAAGATGGGCTAAAGTAATGGAAAGCAATGGCGATTCCTTCAAGTATTAGTTACGTATATTTAACTGAATAAATCAAATTTTAATTTGATCTAAAAAAGCACTGAATTAATTTGTGCACCTAATACACGACGTTCGACTGAAATTGTAGTCAGCAAACGAAGAGAAAAATTAACTCAATAATTCAAAATAAAATAATAATAATCATGAATAAATCAGCCCAGAATCAGCCGGTCGTTTTGCTTCTATATAACCAAAATAACAAATTCAATCGGTATAAGTGTCCTTCAGAGGTCCTTGGAGAACTCGGAATCAGTAAATATTATGTAAATATTTTTCAAAATACGAGTCAACCGTCCACAGATCAGATGTGGGGTTCTTCAAGGCCTCTTACCCGTAACAAAACCGAGATGTCTTTCCCTCAACCTTCCGGAGAACAAGGAGCCATCAAAAAAAGTAATAGTGGATAATTTTACTCCTAGAAAATATAATATTAGGTAAATACCTAAATTTTTATAGATTTTTCTTCGAGGTTAAAATTATATTTAAAATAGAAATATTTTCGCGGTCTTTTGTGGTTTTGAAACGATTGGACAAAAGGTTTCAGAACACCGAACGCCAAGTCTACGTGAGTTACATAGCCTCTCAGAATAGCAGAGTTTACGATAGCAAATGATAAACAGCACATTCTGCACTGCATTTTATATGATTTCAACAAGAAAAAAATGCTTCTAAAGCATGGGAATCAATATGTTATACGTTATATATATGTTATCTTAGTTCCGACGTTGTGTCTTATGAAACATGTAATTACTACTACATACGTTTTAGAAGTGGTGATTTCGATCTTAGAGACCAGCCGCGCCTTGGAGAGCCTCAAAAGATTGAAGATGCGGAATTGCAAGCTCTACTAGATGAAAACTCAATGCAAACGCAGCAAGAGCTTGAAGCTCAGTTAGGAGTCACCCAAACAGCTATTTCCAAGCCTTTGCACCAAATGGGAAAAATCCAAAAACTTGGAAGGGCGGTCCCGTATGTGTCGACTGAACACAACCTAGGTCAACGTATGAACACGTGCCTTTCACTGCTTGCCCGGTAAGAAAAAAAGGACTTCTTGTAGAAAATTGTGACGGGTGATGAAAAGTATATTTTTTACAAGAATCCCAAGTGTTTTTTCTTTCAAGAATTGTTTTTTAAACGTAAAATGTCGTGGATAGATCTTGGGCAATCCAGTATATCGACTCCGAAACAGATCATCCACTTAAAGAAGATCCTCCTGTGTATCTGGTGGGACATGAAGGGTGTGCTTTATTACGAACTGCTGGAATCTGGTTAGACGTTGACTACGGAACGCTACAGCCGACAATTGAATGAACGAGCGGAGAACTTGATCGGAAAAGGCATTTTACTGGACAAAGAAGCAGGCAAGTCACACTGCTGCATGACAATGCTCGACCTCACATTGCTCGCGTGACTCAGAAAACCCTCTTGAACTTGGGATGGGAAGTTCTCCGGCCCGCGGCATATTCACCAGACTTGGCCCCATCCGACTATCACTTGTTCCGGACAATGCAGCACGCCTTATTGGATAAACAGTTCAACACGTTGGATGATGTGCGTAAATTCGTCGATGACTTTATCGCCTCGAAGCCTGCAAGTTTCTTTCGCGACAACATTCGTATGTTACCTGAGAGATGGTGCAAGATCATAGAAAGCGATGGACAATATTTCTAAGAATAAGTTCGCTGTTCTCTATTTTTTTCTATTAAATAAATTTGCTGAAAAATCTGTAAAAATTAAGTCATAAACCCAATAGTAAATTTCCTCTCAATAATCAATGCCTAAAAATCCCTAAGCACGACTAGACTGCTCTAAAGCTTTTTAGTCAGAAGAAACTCGCCCAGCTATGTTTGGGGAAAATGGGTCAACGTACTGGCGTTCCAACTGGGCAATTCTAGAGGCGCTATCGATTTAGACTAGGGACCAACGGCTAGGTGAGAGGAGCGTCCCCTCGATTGCCGTCAAGCTACAATTGGTGGAGGTAGGGTAACAGATGACCCACCGCCGCTGAGATAGTCCGACTAGGGGGAGAAGGCCCTAGGAGATTTCGGGACAGTCGATGACAGGCACTGGAGTCGAGCGGATGAAAATCGTCCGGTCCTCGACGACGGTCGTAAGTGGCATTAATCGGTTATGGATTATGGTGGTTCGTTGTGAGGACAAGATCCGAAACAGCGAGAGAATGAGACGCTTCAGCGTCCCAAACAGAATGATAGGATTACTTTGAGGACGTGGAATGTTTCAATTCCATGTTCTCAGGGATCCATCACTTCGGACGAAAGAAGTGGCGCTGGCATGGATCCGTGGGCCGGGAGTAAGGCCGACTCCTGGAGCCCCGATCGCACGTGCCTCCACGATGAGTAATCTGGGTGTTGACCCGCGATAATAGTGCTTTTACCGAGCATTGAGGTTGAGTTGGGGTGGGCATAGGTGGGTGAGAAGAAGTCTCCGGATAGCTGTGTCGCATGTGCCTCTCAATGTTCGGCGCTCCGAGGAGTGAGAAGGATTCGCAGGTAATGGTCGACCTCCCCAGAGTTGAGCCACTCTGAAGAGGAAAGGAATACGTCAGAGGAACGGAAACATCCTCGGCGAAAGATACGTGGAGGAATGGCTCCTGGAAGATACGCTTTATCGAGGTCAACGTTTGAAAGACGAAGATTGATCGAGTAAATTATTCCTAGTACGGTGGACCTCACTCACTCTACCGTATTACGCTGATTCTGGCTCGGTATTGTTAGTCCCGCCACGAGAAGTCCTCAGGGTAGACGGGTTATCTTCTGAGGCCGGTTTACCGTTGGATTTTCCGTTTAAATCCAGTTAGCACCCGACATAATTTAGCGATAGAGAAAATGCCAAAATAGTTTGGGATATTTGCTGGTGAAGCACTGGGAAAAATTCCTTACAAAATGGCGCCCAACGTGAGGCCACGCCAAAACGGAGTACGAGAAAACCTCAGAAATGAGGGGGAGAAATCATCCTAGTGGTGATCCGGGGGAAAATTTTTATTTTTCCCCGAAAGGAAAATAATTATCCCAGGGATAATGCGGAGAAAAATTAATAAATAATTTGTCCGAGAGTGACGGATTTTTCATTTCGTTCAAACAAAGTGAATCCGGAAGTGCGAAATTTTATGGTGAGGAGAGGTTCTCCGAAACTCATGACCTCGTTCTCTCATTCACCCGGGGGAGGAATCATCTAGGAGCCGAAAAGGGGCTCTTTCTGATTCAAAATATCGAAAGAAACGAAAAAAACGGAAAATAATTGACCGAAACTGAATGATCGCCCGGTTGGTACAACATTCACTCCTCCGGGGGTAACGTTACCGACCGACGGTGTTCAGAACTACCCATTCCGCCCGCACGGGCGCGCCACTTGACGGGCCGAGTCAAGGGGCGAAAGTTTAAACACCTGTGATTGACAGGTCATGTCAGGTATTTAAAAGAGCGCGCCCATATACAAATATGGGTCTAATGTCACCAGTGGGGACCACCTGTGGCGATAGATTTAATCGAGATGCGCCCTTAATCCCCCACCCCCGAATTTTCACGAATTCGGAGAGCTGACCACGAGGCAAGCTCTTTTCCGTTTCGACCGTCACAAAGTGCGGAAGGAATTTTTGAAGTGCTCTTTGTGAGAATTGTTCGGTGCACATGGCAGCCTGAGAGAAATGGCGAAGGATAAAATCCTCGAGCAGTTGGTGGAGAAGGTCGTGTCTACGGCCGAGGAAGCCCTGAGTGGTAAGTGCAACCCCCAGGGTTTGATAGAAACCCTCGATGAGGTACGACCTGTCGAGGGGGATAAGAGTATTGAATCCGAGTCGCTCCGAGGCGACGCGGATTTAGTAATACCCGAATTACTGGAGTTGCATATTCCAGATCGGGACCTGACGGACGCGGAGCTCGCCGATCTCAACGAGATCATGGGGATCGAGCCCGAGGAGCCGATGGAAGTGGCCCTGCCACCAGGAGGAGGTAACCACAACGGTACTCACCCCAACCGCTCCGAAGGGCCCCACTCCGGAGGAAACGAGAGAGACGGAGGAGTCCTCTTGAGGAGAGACACTTGGACAGGAGAGAGATGAAAGGGCGGGGGAGTCACTTTCCCCCGATGATGCAAACGCCACCCTGGAGAGGGCAATAGCTGATGCGCTCGTAAAGAATTCTCAGCTCCTCGCCAAGATGGCCGAGCAGATTCTTCCGATGGTCAACCTGGGATCTTCGACATCGTCGGACACCCCGACACTACCGAGGGACCAAGAAGACCAGAGGAAAGAAAAAAAAAGGGAAAAGGGCTCCAACGCCCTATCGATCCCGACTCCTTGAAGAAGGAGAGAGTGATCCGCCTCCAGGGGCTGCAGCACGAAGGCGAGGGTCCAGCGGGAGTTTCCT
Source organism: Diachasma alloeum (assembly GCF_001412515.2). NCBI lineage: Eukaryota > Metazoa > Arthropoda > Insecta > Hymenoptera > Braconidae > Diachasma > Diachasma alloeum. Next base: position 110,491 of record NW_021680819.1, on the reverse strand, counting down.
CCGGGATGAGAATCCCGAAAAGGAAGATACCTGAGGACAGTGGGAGTGTCACCAGGACATCTGAGCTCGCCGGGGATCCCCATCACGAGGAAAACCCCGAAGTTAAGAGACGCCATCCCAGGATTGCACCAGCAAGGCTTTGCTGGAATTGCAAGAAGCCTGGGCACGGCGGGAAGGACTGCTCTGAATCCTTCACCAACTACTGTTGGAGGTGCACACGGCCGGGGAAGAACACCAGGGACTACATCCCTTGCCAGGCTAAAAGGAAGGCCAGGGGTCCTTGGATCGCCAAGTTTGGACGGAACATCCCCAGGGATGTTGTGGCAATGGAGGCGGCGACAAAGAGGCAGTGGGAGGAGAGAGCGCCGCCCTCGGCCCCGCCCACCTCGAGAGACGCCAAGGAGGAGACGCCCAGGCAAATCAGGGGAACGAAACCATCCGAAGAAGCCAGGGCGAGGAGGAAGGAGATGAGGAACCTGCGTCGAAAGGCGCAAAAACTCACCCTTAGCGGCCACGAGAGGAAGGGGAAACCCTCGACTGGCGAGGACGAGGCCAAGACCATCTGAAGTGGGTGGGGAAGGCCGTAGCAGCCGCTGCATCTTTTTTTTTGGGCCAAAAATTTTTTTTTCTATGCTTTTATTGCCCGCATTTTTTTTGTTTTGTTACAGGCTGAAAAGACCACAAAATCGAGAAAAGGGCGTTGGATGGGCTGAAAAGTCCAGAAGGCGAGAGTTAGGGGTGAAAGCCCCACACAAACAACCACAAGAATGCACGTGTTCTAGAACGTGCAGTGTTAGAACACGGAAAACAGGTAGTAGGCGCCATCTAGCGTTTCCGCGCGGAAGGAAACAGTCGGTGACGGACTAACGTCTTGCCCGACTGACACAGAAAATCCCAACGGTCGAGAAAAGCACCGAGTGGGGGTCGACAGTCGGTAAAGAAGGAGTTACCGAATGACGAGAGAAGGCCGGCGGGTGGAAAGACATCTGATGGTAACTCTCCTGAGAAGAAGAAGCCAATAGATGGCGCCACCATACTTCAATTCCGATTCAAGGCCGAGAGAACGAATTTCTTGCTGGAAAATTCGAAAACGAGCGCCAGAAAGAGGGAAATTAAAATTTTTCTCATTTTGGAAGCAACACTAGAGAATCTAGTGAGGTCGTTAGGAGAATCATTGAAAAATGAAAGAGCCTAGAAGGAACAAGCGATGGAAGGACGCCCAAAACAGAGGGCGCAATCGACAGGAAGAGCGAAAATTCGAATTTCTCTACCTGAAGTCTCGACTAGATTGCCTAGCGATAGTCTTGGGGAAAGTAGGGAGATTTTGAGGAAAGTTGAAAACCCCAAAAGACACCAGCAACAGAAACACGACCCGGAATAGAGGGCGTGGTTGACAGAGACAGGCCCAGGAATGGGAAGTTACCCCCACCCTTGCGAACCGGGCATAAGAAGAGCTGCAGAAGACCGGGAGAGCCTTTTTCTGTCCCGAGACACTAGGTGAAATCCACCTGCGACTCAAACAGAGAGCTCTCTCATTGCAAAGATGGCACCGACCAGGGTACAACGCGTCGACAGAGAGTTAGGGGGCCGAATAGGGCCAATGGCCGTAGCTCTTGAGGCGAGGGTTCCTCAGGGAGGATTCCGTGAGAGAACACGAGAGAAAACCGCACGGCAACCCATCCCACCGAGGAGGTTGTCATTCGCAGAGGAGAGGCATTCCACGTTCCAAAGGAGGCATCATCGATCCTCCTCAGACGTAAGCAGAGAGTACGAATATCGACCTCGCAGAGAGAATTATCTCAACGCTCAGAAGGCTCTGGAGGCGTTGGAAAAGTGGGGAGTCGAATTCTCAGGACGATCCGACGAGGATGTGGGAGATTTCATATCCCAAGGAGATGACGCCATGAAGACCCTCCGAAACTGACATTCTCAGAGTCCTGAGAGGGTGTCTGACAGGCAGTGCACTCACCCGGTATCGCCAGGTAGAGGTGTATTCATGAGAGGATGCGTGCCACGCATTTAGGGAGAACTTTGGGGAGCTGGACTATCAAGTCGCGCTCCACGAAGAAATAGCAAGCCGTTGTCAAGGCGAGGATGAACCCGTGGCTCAATTCGTAGCCAACTTGAAGGGTCTCTTTGCCAGGACAGACCCAGAATGGCCTGAGCAACAGAAGCTAACGTATATGTACCGCAATACGTTACCTAAGTTCAGGATAGGTTTCAACCTGAGTGCGAACGCGACATTGAAGGCGTTAAAAAACACGCCATGCGACAAGAGACCTTGTACGCAAGTGCGAAAAAGTGGCAGCCACCAAGGCAGTCAGAGGAATCCCTGTACCCCAGCTTCGCTTATCGAAGCCCCAAGGCCCAAAGGATCACTCAAAGAGCAACCCTCAAGGCACTGATCCCAGCAGAAGAGGACATAGAGCCTACGGAGAGAGATCACGAGGAAAGCATTTTCTTCGAGGACTTGGAAGTGGCACACGCCTTGCAAAGACGTGGTGCCTCTTCAAGGAGAGGTGGAAGTACTGGCTACGCCAGACCTGGCGCCAGTCGTCCAAACCCACAGGCCATGAAATGTTTTAATTGCGACCAGAGAGGACACTCCTGGCGCATCTGCACGGGCCCGAGGACAGTTTTTTGCTACGTATGTGGCAACAAGAACGTGCATTTCCCACAGTGCCTGAGGTGCAATCCGGGACACGCCGAACCGGCAGCGTAAACGACACACCAACGTCTACGCCGCCGCGAAACTCGGAAATCGCGGTCGTAAGGGAGATAACAATCCCAGAGACTGAGGAGTCCTTCCCGGAAGCCAGGACGGAAACAATCCCAGCGGAAAGTGACGGCCCTGAGGTTGAAAGAACTGGAGAGAGGGAAGAAAGAAGCCCCGACACAATGACGCAAGAAACCGGAGATGGAAATAGGAGTGATACTCTCACTCTAGTATCCATGATGGACCCCTTGAAATTAGTTTCGCCAGAAATGGACCCTAATTTGGATTTCGTGGAACAGGCAATGAAAGAAGGCAAAACATTTACTTTTCACGTGGATATTGAAATCCATGGAGGAAAGATCCGCGGTCTAGTCGACTCAGGAGCATTTCGCAGTTTCGCAGGAGAGACGGGGATAGAGCTGCTGAGCGAACTAAGCATTAGCGGGAAAAGAATTCCATTTAGAAGAGTTCTAGTAGTGAATAGCCAACTGGAAGTGGTGAAGGAAGCCTCCAAAACCCCTTTGGTATTAGGAGGAAGAGTAGTCACAGTGGAAACACTTTGTATGGCCTCCCTAAGAAAAAAAGTCTAATCCCAGTATGAAGATTTCATACTGGGATTAGACTTTCTGAAAGAAGCTCGAATGGTCATAGATTTCTTTGATCAGTCCTGGTTCTTCAGAGATAAACCTGAAGAGTCCGTCTTGTTTGCAGCAGGCGAGAGGGCCTGCTATATAACAGTGTGCAATGGTCTGAAGACACCTGGAGAAGGGCAACAGAGCCAACTCCAACAGCTCTTGGATGAAAAGATCCCAGTGATAGAATGAAGTTCCCCAATTTCCAAATTAACACCCCACAAAATCGATGGTGAAGGCCATGAGCCGATTCGACAAAGGGTCAGATTAGCCTCCCATCATTTAAAATTAACGATGTGGAAAGAATTTGATGATATGCTAAAAAACGGCATCATCAAACCATCAGCAAGTGACTGGAACAGTCCGGTGGTCATGGTGAAGAAACCCGGCGGGAAGTATCGATTTCGTATCGACTTCCGTCGGGTGAATGAACTCACGAAAAAGGATGCATATCCGGTAGCAAACATGACCGGCATCCTTGACGAGTTAAGACAAGCCAATTACATCTCGACGTTCGATCTGAGTGCGGCGTATTGGCAGATTCCGTCAGCAGAAGACTCGAAAGAGATCACTGCATTTACGGTACCTGGAAGAGGGTTCTTTCAGTTCGAACGCATGCCATATGGCTTGACGAACGCCCCTGCAACCTTCCAGAGAGCCCTGGATAAAATCATTGTTCCAGAAATGTACCCCCACGTCTTCGTGTACTTGGACGATATTATTATCGTGTCAAATACATTTGAGTAACACCTAAGGTGGCTGAGAAAAGTTCTCGATAAATTGAGAGACCACGGTTTAAGCATAAATCGTGAAAAGAGCGTGTTCTGTTGGTCTGAAGTAAGATACCTCGGATTCGTAGTGAACAGCGAAGCATTGCAATTCGACCCTGACAAAATGTCGGCAGTCGTAGAATTCCCAGTCCCTAAGAATCTCAAGCAGGTTCATCGGTTTTTGGGAATGGCCTCCTGATATAGACGATTTATACCAGAATTTGCAACTGTGGCTCAACCGTTGACACGTCTGACCAAGACGAAACAACCCTGGGGTTGAAAAACAGAACAGCAGGAAGCATTTGAGGCGCTGAAAAAGCACCTCACGTTGGCTCCAACACTTGCATGCCCGCATTTCTCGCTACCGTTCACTCTGCAAACCGATGCGAGTAGCGTAGGGCTAGGCGCAATGCTGATGCAAGTGCAAGACGGACAAGAGCGGATAATAGCCTACGCCAGCCGTTCCTTGACAGATCCTGAGAGAAAGTACAGAGTTACTGAACAGGAGTGTTTAGCGGTCTTATGGGCCTGTAAGGAAGATCCGATGTTACTTGGAGGGTTATCCCTTCACAGTAATCATGGACCACAGCAGTCTAAGGTGGCTTCATAATATGAATGACCCCGCCGGCAGACTCGCGAGATGGAGTTTGAGGCTGATGGAGTACGATTACAAAATCGATTTGCCGCAAGCCGCACACCAAGGTATCGATAAGACCTGCCAATGCTTGGCCACAAAATATTATTGGCCAGCGATGTTTGAGGACGTGATGGCCTATGTAGGTTACGTGTCACGAATGTCAGCGCTGAAAAGTGCAGCAACAATCGCTGATAGGACAAATGGAACCTCGAGCAATCGCGAAACTATGGTCTAGAATATCCGCGGACATAATGGGACCATTTACGCGAAGTAAAGCAGGCCGTCAGTACATTCTGGTGATGCAAGACTTCTTCACGAAGTGGATAGAAATTCGCCCTTTGCGTAAAGCTACGGGAGCGACCATACGGCAAGCACTTGAGGAGACCATCATCTATTGATGGGGAGCTCCTAGAGAATTGCTAACCGATAATGGAACCGAGTTCGTAAATAAGAACTTGAAAGAGCTCGCTGCTTCAACCAACATGAAGCATCGATTGATGCCCCCATATCACCCACAAGCGAACCCCACCGAGAGAGTGAACCGCTCGCTTAAGGCGATGATAAGAGCGTATGTGGAAGCAGACCACTGTGATTGGGATTGCCATTTGGAAACATTTAGATTTGCATACAATACAGCCCAACACAGTTCTCTGAAAGCCACACCTGCTTTCGTAAACTTTGGTCGAGAACCAGAGCCCGCAAACTCACTGCGACGAAAGATGAGAAGAGAAGGTGACGTGGAAGTCGAAGAGACACATACAGCCTCCTGGGTCGAACGTATGAAACATCATGACGACCTGAGGCTAGCGTTCAGACATGCATTAACCGAAGCTAATGATAGGCACAAGCCCATAACTTGCGCCGAAGAGTCGGTAAATACGAGGTCGGTTAACTAGTATTAGTTCGTAACCACGAACTATCCAATGCTGCCAAGCATCGCTTAGCGTCATTGAATGAACAATTCAATGGACCCCTAGTAGTCACCAAGAAGCATTCCAGAAACTTCTACGAAGTTTCTGACTTACCTAGTCGTAATCCAAAGGCACCTAAATAGTGGACATGAAGCCCTATAAGGAAGCCTTGGACGACCCTCCGACCGTAGAGTCGGAAGATGAGTTACTCCAGGAAATTTCGCCTTGAAGTGTAGGTTTCGGGCCTTTCCTAAGGAAGGAGCTGTGTAACGAGATTTTCTCTTTACGGTAAACTGTTTTACCAACGCGAAAAAACCATGAGTCAAGAATGGTTAGAGTGAGGGAAAGAGTAGAGAGCGACATCTAACGTCAGCTGAAGAAGCTGAGCGAGAGATGAGAGTGACATCGAATGGCGGTTCAAGTGAACCACGCGTGAGGTGAATAGACCAATCAAATAATGCCAAGAGGCGTGGTTTGGGTGAAACCATATTTCTCAACATCATAGAGAGGCTGTCGATACCCTATCGCCTTATCTAGAAACTCGCCCAGCTGTGTTTGGGGCGATTCTAGAGGCGCTATCGACTTAGACTAGGGACCAACGGCTAGGTGAGAGGACTAGCGCCCCCTCGATTGCCGTCGAGCTAATTGGTGGTGGTGGGGTAACAGATGACCCACCGCCGCTGAGATGTTCAGACTAGGAGGAGAAGGCCCTAGGAGATTTCGGGACAGTCGGTGACAGACACTGGAGTCGAGCGAATGAAAATTGTCCGGTGGTCGACGACGGTCATAAGTGGCATTAATCCGTTATAGATTATAGGGGTTCATTGTGAGGAAAAGATCCGAAACAGCGAGAGAATGAGACGCTTCGGCATCCCAAAGAGAATGATCGAATTACTTTGAGGACGTGGAATGTTTTAATTCCATGTTCTCAGGGATCCATCACTTCGGACAAAAGAAGTGATGCTAGCGTGGATCCGTGGGCCGGGAGTTAGGCCGACTTCTGGAGGCCCGATCGCAAGTGCCCCCACGACGAGTAATCTGGGTGTTAGCCTGCGATGATAGTGCTTTTAACGAGCATTGAGGTTGAGTTGGGATCAATAAACGTTATGAATTTCAAAAAAAAAAAAAAATTCTAAGAGAATTCGAATTTAGAGAGAAAAAATTTCCGCTTCACCCAACCGGGAATCGAACCCGGGTCTCCCAGATAAGCGCCGGGCACTCTTACCGACTACGCTACCGGGAACCACAGAAATTCACTCTCAAATTCACCTCAAACACCGCCTAACCTCGTGCCCCCACGACGAGTAATCTGGGTGTTGGCCCGCGATGATAGTGCTTTTACCGAGCATTGAGGTTGAGTTGGGGTGGGCACAGGTGGGTGAGAAGAATTCTCCAGATACTTGTGTTGCATTTGCCTTTCAATGTTCGGCGCTCCGAGAAGTGAGAAGGATTCGCAGGTAATGGTCGACCTCTCCAGAGCTGAGCCACTCTGGAGAGGAAAGGAATACGTCAGAGGAATGGAAACATCCTCGGCGAAAGATACATGGAGGAATGGCTCCTGGAAGATATGCTTTATCGAGGTCTCTCGGCTGAAAAGACGAAGATCGATCGAGTGAATTACTCCTAGTATGGCGGACCTCGCCCATTCTACCGTCTTACGCTGATGCTGGCTCGGGATTGTTAGTCCCGCCACGAGATGTCCTCAGGGTAGACGAGTTATCCTCTGAGGCCGGTTTACCGTTGGATTTTCCGTGAAAATCCAGCTGGCGCCCGACATGAATTAGCGATAGACAAAATGCCCAAATGGTTTGGGATATTTGCTGGTGAAGCATCGGGAAAAATCCCTTACAGAGAAGACTTCGGGGCAAAAAAAATTTTCTGTTACCGCGGTGCATCTGATGATGCGGTATTCTAACACCTGTGAATTAGATACGCAGGAATGAATCTGCAGAAGTTTCAACGTACGAATGAGACTGTCGGACGAATGAAGAATTTCATTGGTTAGGAAAAACATTGAATCCGAGTACAGATTGCACAGAGCGGCACGATTCTTCTTCAAAAGGGGAGGAAAACCTGCGATCCCGTGATCCTTACAGTGATCAATGATAGTCTTGATCTCATCATCGAAGATCTAATTATCGAAGCAGAAAATGGAATCAACTGCATCAAAATACACCGGCGAGAACACATAAATTTGCGGATGCTGCAGAACGAGACGGAAAAAGGGAACCAAGCAGTCTACTATGTATACATTGCAACCATCATGAAATTCGCTACTTCGCAAGAAAGATGCTAAATAGGAAAGCATTCCTACTTTAATTTCTCATTCGGAAATCCAATATTTCACATAATTGGAAATATTGTCAAAGAAATTTTTAAAGCTCAATTATGTTATTTAGTTTCTTTCTTAATTCAGTTGTTTATTCAATATTCAATATTAAAATTTTTAACACATCGAAAGATTATTGATTTTTCTATCCAAATTTTTGAAAACGAATTATACAACAAATGTCAATTCTACTGCAGAAATTGAAATCTTTCATTTATTTAGTTCAAAATTAGGAATGAAACAATGTTGTGCGAACACTAAGAATCAATTCTTGTCAACATTAACGAATAATTCTAGTCAGGAGAGAGTTGGTATAATATTTAAAAATTATGGAAAATTTATCAGAGAAGGAAATTATTTTGTGGAATTGTAAACTTTTCAACCGAAAAGTAGGTAATTATTTGCATTCAGCAAAAGGAATGCATTTTATTATTTTGTAACGTCTGAGTGCTGTAATGGATATGAGAGGAGGAAACTTTCCAGGAATAGAAATTTTCTTCCCTAGCGGGGAGGAATTTTATGCCCCAGAATAATGTCAATAAAGTAAGTAATGATTCATTTACGAAAATTGAAGAAGTTGAATAACGAATTGAATCCAACTTACTTCACTCATTATTTTATTAGGTGTATGACTTAATTCTCGGCCCCTAGATTACGTTGGTTAGAATACCTACTTGAATTGAAAAATGTTGCCGTAATAAAGGGCAATTTGAAGCGCCATCTATGAGCTATCAAACCACTCAAGTCTGATTATGGTCCGATTAACACAATCCCAAAAACAGTAAATAAAAATGTCGTTCGCCAAGCAGCACTTGGGGTACTCCCTTCTTTTCATCTTCCAACTTGGAAAAACTGCTGCAGAAGCACAAGAAATGATTTGTTCGGCCTTGGGAAAGAGTGCTGTATCTTATAGCACACGTCAAAAGTGGTTTAAAAATTTCGGGATGGAAATTATTATCTCCAGGATGAAGAACGTCCTGGGCAACCAAAAAAAGTTGAGGACGAGGAGTTGGACAACCCACTCAATGAAAATCCCTGTCAAACACAACAGAAGCTTGCTGATACTGTCGGACTGACTCAATCAGCTATTTCGAGGAGTTTAAAAAGAATTGGGAGAATACAGAAGGAAGGTCGTTGGGTCCCCCATTATCTTACCTCAGAAAAGAAAAGTCGACGCTGTGAAATTGCCATGTGCCTACTGACCAGATTCAAACAAAAAGACTTTTTACATAAAATTATGACTGGGGATGAAAAGTGGACATTTTCCGACATTCCTAAGAGGCGAAAGTCATGGGTTTATTCGGGGGAGCCATCAACGACTACTGCAAAACCGAACATTCACGGGAAAAAGTTGTTGTTGTTTATTTGGTAGGATTCTGAAGGTGTAATCTATTATGAGATGCTCGAACAGGGAGAAACCGTCACTGCTAGGCGTTATCAGGATCAACTGGTGAAATTGACTGATACTATTGAGGAAAAGAGAGCTTTTACTGGTAGTGGTACGAGGCAAGTAATTTTGTTGCAGGAGAACGCGCGGCCAAACACAGCAAAAGAAACCCTGAAAGTTATCTTCACTTTGGGTTGGGAAATTGTCCCACATGCGGCATATTCTCCAGACCTTGCGCCGTCTGACTATCACCTTTTTCGGGCGCTACAACATCACTTGGTGGATACTCATTTCCAATCTCCTGAAGAAGTCCGGCAGAGCATTGATGATTTCATCCAGTCAAAACCACCACCTTTTTTCCGAGCTGGAATCCGACAATTGCCCGATAGATCGGAGAAATGCGTGCAAAGTGACGGTGATTACTTTCAAGATTAGATCTTGCGACCGTCCAGATTAATCATCGAATTATTTTAGTTGATAATAGAAGGGTCACTAAATAAAGGAAGAAATATTTGGAAAAAATCAGAGTAATTTATTTCCGGTGTCAAGAAATTATATTGAAGTAACATGAACTGGGGCCTTTTAGCAAGAGTCAAGGGGATGGGTAAGGCCAGGCTACTTTCATACACGTAAAGGGAAGATTCTAGTAATGATGAAAAAAGGGGGGAGAAGCTAGTATTCAAGGGGGGACGCAAACAGTACAATATCAAATGGAGAAAAACTAAAGGGCAAAAATAAAGCACGTCGGCGCACGGTTGGGAGGATGGAAACAGTAATGGAACGAAAGGGGAATGTGTCAGGTACTCACGGGTCACACTCAAATTATCCGGGATCTCAGGGTCCACCGTATCCAGTGTAGTGATGATTTTCAGGAAGCCCAAAATCAGTCCACCAATTGTCCTCAGGTTCGGCAACACCAGTGGCAAGGTAGCCTCCCTTCCAGCGCCAAATCCAGAGGTCCAGAAACCGATATTGGGTTTCAACACCTCTTTTTAATAAATTCTCCTCGTGGTATCACGGGCACGTTTTTCACTCCTACTCTTCGATCACACAAAGGGCACGCGTTAGCCGGGGCAGTTCAGGCACAAGTGAGTCGTCGTCGGCTCTTCATTCTCTTTCTCCTCTATTTTTCCTTCGTGCCCTTCCGGTAGTTTTCGGGCACCCCATTGCACATCTTCGAGGAGGGTCGTGCGACGAGTTTGACAATCAGCGGTGAGCAGAGGGGGCTTTCAGGGGCGTCGTTGCTGATGGATTGGATGGGAAATTCGGTGGATGGAGTTGGATTACGGGGCACGTTCTTTCCAGTCTCGTTGGTGATGGGTCCGGCGGTGAGAATTCGGGTCCTCGGAGATGATCGAGCGAGCTGTGAGTCGTGAGTCGAGAGGGGGGAGGTGGGAGGAGAGGGAATGGGTATCCAACCGTGGCGGGAAACTAACTTTTAGGGGGATAAAAGAGATATAACAGGTGGAAGATAATTTTGCCTTGTTACCAATCTGTATTCATTTTTTTATAAATAAATGTCAAAATTGTCGAAAAAAGGCCGAGAATCAAATCATACACCTAATACAAAGTCAGCGTTCATTTGCAACACTGTTTACCAGTGTGGTAACATGACACGCTCAACTATTATATAAGCTGGACTCACAAATATTCGGAATTTCAGTCATCAACGTAAATCAAGCTTAATACCTATTTTCTATCATCTTGTAATTTCTACATAATTATCCCATCTGGATAATTATGAGTTAGTTTAAATATATAAACACCTCTTTCTCCTACCAAGTAAAATACCGGATTCCAATATTTACCCACTGTAGGGAGATTTATCTCCATACAGCAGAACCCAGGGATTCATCCCTAACATAATCGAGGTTTATTATTTGAATATCAACCTACACCGTCTCCCAGAATAGAGTTTATTTAAGATATTTGTTTTTGGTTCCTCTCTGGATAATTGGTTTTTGATTTATTGATTTTCTCGTCCACGAATCCACCCCTCTCCACGACCCGCACACTGAGCAACCGAGTAAATCCTGTACCCTCGTAATCCACATGTCTGCGTATGGTTTTCGTTACGTTTCTTTTCGTGATTGAATTTTTGGGGGCAATCAGTATTTAGTTCTCAAAAAATAAGGTTTTGTTTGCGGTTCGTCGATTCTGCGTTACTAACAATCCGCTGGCGCCCTAAATATTCGAAGCAAGGATTGAATGAGTTGCTGACTGTACCGGGAGTCCAGTTTTGTCGTTTCAGTTTTTCGCGTTTTCGGTTTGTCAGGTTACGAGAACGAAGGTAATGATTTGGCGGTGTTCGGATAATCGAGAATTCGGGTTAGGGTTTATTGCGTATTCTTTGAGGCAAAAAAAAACATCATTACAAATGTGCTGTTGGAAATCAATTCTGCCAGGGAACTTGCCAGACACAGCAAGGTGATGCACTCCTGGATAAGGACGGACTACGTGAGCATTGGGGAGGGTTTCTAATTGCTTAACCAGTCGTCGGCGATTTACGAGGGTCGAGTCGATCATCTTGTCGATGCGCACGTAACGACTAGGAAGCCTAGAGAGAGCGGAGCGAGGACAAATATCAGGAGGGCGGATCACGGACGAGCAGAGGGAGCTGATGATGCAGAGGGAAGACCGTCTAGGACAGGGCTCGGAGTTCTGTCAGGAAGGAGGACTATCAACTTTGCGGATCTCTGAGGAATAGGAATCTAAAGGACTCAAGGAGATATACCAATAGAACCTAGTGACGAGTGGCAGGAAGCCCTTCTATGCTTACGTTCCATCAAAGCTGGCATCCAAGGTGGGCATCACTGTGGTGCTGAGATTGGGAGAGTCGCGGCTGGAATCACCGTCTGAGATTGCAAAGGCTTTTGCGACTCAATTCCAAGGGGCCTACGTCCGGCTGCCTGATGGTGCCACTACTTCGACGGCATCGTTCCCGGAGGTGAAAGAGTGATGGAGGAAGCAGTTTTCCACAGTACTCAAGTTAAGGTAGTGCTGCTTGGCCTGGATGAATCTCCGTCTGTGGAACTAGAAGGGGTGTGCAGTCGCATGTTGAAATAGTGCGCGGACCAGTTGGCACCGATGCTGGTGAATATCATGAGGGAATCTATGGATAGTGGTGTACTGCCGAAGGTCTGAAAGACAGCAGTGGTGACACCAATTTGCAAAAAGGGGGATAAACTCTTTCCAGCCAACTACAGGCCGATTTCCCTCACATCGTTACTATGCGAGTTCATGAAAAGGATGATATTTGACCAGTTGAGTCCCGGTCGACTCGCCTGGGACGTTATTCCTCGTGAACAGCATGGTTTCGTTCCGGGTAGATCAACAGTCACCAACTTGCTGGAATGTACTGAGAGATGGCTCCACTCCATTGACAGGTTGAGTCCGATCGATATTACATACCTTGACTTCGACAAGGTATTCGACCGCGTACCATTCAGGGGGCTTATGAGCAAGTTGACAGTGGCCGGAATTAGGGAGAAGTCACTCGAGCGGATCAATGATTTTTTGGTGGGTCGGTCCTTTTTTGTTCGTGCCAGTGATGTGCTGTCGGCGGAAAGAGAGGTGCTTAACACCAAGACTCGCGTGGTCTTCGACAGGTCGGTACGCGTCAGCACTAATATCTCCCTGAATGATGCATTCATAGTTTTCTCTCACATTCCTCGCTTCAGACTCCACAACTACATTTTTACTGGCGACATCGAAAAAAAATGTATCGTTATGTTCTCCTGAAACCTGAAGACACGATATTCCAACACATTCTCTGGCGACAAAATGGAAAAATGGAACCATACGAATTGCAAACTTGCTGATGATGAAAAGGAAAGTTTTCCTCTTGCTTCAGAAAGAAACGAAAAGAATGTATACGTAGACGAATAATTTCCTGGCACCAGCCCACTCGAAGAAGCTCTACAACTTCGAGAGGAAATTCTTGGTCTTCTGAATTCCGGGGCGTTCAATCTCAGGCAATGTGACTCCAACTCACCGGTTCTCCACAACTTTCCAGAAACTACAGTGAACTTCGAGCTACTCGGAGGAGATGATCACATACTCTCAATACCCGTGGTGTACGCTGGGATTCTATGAATGACACGATTGTCTACACAGTCAATCTAATAGCCACCAGAGGCACCATCACAATGACGACAATTTTTTCAGATGCAGCTCGCATCTACTTGGTTTGATCAATCCAATCATCACCCATGCCGAAATCATTCAACAACAACTTTGAAGATTGAAACTACACTAGGATGAGTCTCTACCTGCTCAACTTCATACTCAAAGGAATGAGTTCCCAGCTACGTCTGCTAAATAACATGAACTTGAAACGTCAAGGCACATGCAATGACAGCTTCGAGATTACATTATTACTCCATAGATGAATGCCATCGGACATGATTTCCTCATCAACAAGTGCATCAATTTAGAGCAAATAAATGGCAAGAAAGGGTAAGGTCTGCTCAAGCAACAATTCCAAAAATTAGCCCAAGGTGAGAAGAAGAAGGCGACCCGGAATCCAGCAGTTTGACCTAACGCGCTGAGTGATAGCCCGAAGGATAAGAAGAAGTATGCGGAAATCCTCACTCGGATAATGAAGGATGGCTCCTGCGAACAGGCCAGTGGATCCTCCATACAGGAACTAGACCTATGCTGATTATTTTCAGCAGGAACACGACTGATGGAGCCCCTGCATTGCAATTAGCCATCGCCGGTCTCCTCAGAGACTAGGCTGACATGCTCAGTAAGGGGCCACAGGGGAGGGGGCGGAAAAATGAAATTTCATAAATAATTCAGTAGTTCTTCTCTGAAAAGCGGCATTAAATCCAATTTTGGTGGGAAAAAATGATGGAATTTCGAATTTCAATCAAGCCCCAACTTTCAGGATATTCATGAGCAGCTGGTGAACGAGGAATCCCTAGTTGACTTGCATTGTCAATCAAAACGTGAATATTAAGCTTTGAGGCTTGTGGGGGGGGGGGTAAGATCTCGATGAGATTACATGGAAGGACATCCTCGAAGTTCAACAAAGAGTAGCTGATGAAGGGAGCGTTGAAATATTACGTCACGCGATTAAGGGGGGAGCGGGGTCCGCCTTTCGTGACGATTGTGACGGAGAGGGGAGGAGGTATTGCTTAGATTTTGATGTCATACCATATTCTTTTTTTGTTTTTTGTTGTATACGGAGAAAGGGCATAAAATATTCTTTTGGCCTAGTCACTTATCATCCGTTGCTTCCACGAAAAGAAAACCGCACATCAACCTTGAAAGAAAGCTAACAATGTGAGGTTTATTATACATATCTCTGCAATTCGAAAGTGTAGCAGCGACGCTGTGGTGTGATGGCAGTTAATCTAAATGTGCGTTTTGTGCGAATTGCCGTCCACCGTCAAAGGGAACTTTTGGCAATCACATATAATATTGAAAAGGACGAAAATGCAAAATGGAGCGATGAAGCGTTGATCAACAATATCTGTTCATACCAGGCTTTCCAAATCACCCTCCACTCATGTTAATGAAAATTCATTTGACATGCTCATGAGACTAATCATTTGAAGAATTTTTCTTCTCCCAAGTATCCCAACGATTCGCAAATAGAAATTATTTCTTGAATGCTGTGCTAATAACACTGTCAAACAAAAAATGAGCTTTTTTGAGGCCACACATGAAATATAGATGAAATTAAAGATTTTTTCACACAAAAAAACATAAAAAATGTCGAAAATTGACTCAAAAGAACATCCGGGATTTCATCAGAAATTACTAATTATAATTTTATAGATAAAATAGGCTGGTGTAGGGTGGTTTTGATAATTATAATAAACAAATAATTATAATTATTAAATTATAATTTTATAGAAATAATTTTTTAAACCCCAGAGAATTCACTATAATTATATTGAATTTCTATTGCATTCCTAGAGAAGAATCAATAGAATTAGATTTTCTTATACAATCTATTCTATTGAGATATTTTCCATACAATTCTCTAGACTGAAATTGTTCAAGACTTATAAATAATTCGATAGAAATTTAATCGAGATGTGTAGCGAATTGGCTAGATTTTTCAATAAAACTTTTCCGTTCGCGTCAGTTTCCGAAAATATCTCCGAATCTAACAGAAATACCAAAATTCATCCGAAGATTCTCTATGAAGTGCGATGAGAGCTACAAAAAATTATGCAGGGAAATTACGCTATTTCTCTTCGATTCAAAGATATTTTGCGGAAACTCTCGTGGGTGCTGAGCGGATTTTGGGTCGTTTCGTTATTTCACTACTGGTCTAATACTTCGTTGGAAGGAAAAATGAAATTTCATAAATAATTCAGTAGTTATTCTCTGAACAGCGGCATCAAATCCAATTTTGGTGGGAAAAAATAATGGAATTTCGAATTTAAATCACAAGCCCCAACTCTCAGGAAATTCATGAGCAGCTGGTGAACGAGGAATCCCCAGTTGACATGCATTTTCAATCAAAACGTGAATATTACGTACGATTTTCCATCAAATTACCCCGTATTTGTTTCTCAGGAAAATACTCAAATCCCTGTGGAGTTCAAATTTTTAGGCAGAAAAAAGTAATTGTTAACATCAACACACTCGGAAATTTTATAGAAACACAAATGAATTTGGTAGACAACTCTATTGAATTTCCATTGAACTTTTTACTAGTTTTCGCCCGATTCTACTAATTTTTTCTATAAGATATCTTCTATTCAACAATACAATAGAAACCAAAAACTGATGGAATCGTACAGCGAATTCGATAAGTCTTTCTAGAAAATTTTTTTATACGTGTCGGGCGGCGGATTTCATACGAAATCACGCGTATGCACAAGTTATCAATTCTTTTGACGAAGTTGTCGATTTGCTTTACCGAACGAAATATCTCCAAGTTAAGATTCATGTTCGAAAGAGGTTATCATGCCATAGAAGATATCAACGTTCATTTTAGCTGGATTAGATCTATAAAGAACTTCAGTTACATCGTCATTCCTCTCAAAACATCATAAATATCTGATATTTTGTGAATTTTTTCTGATGAAATTACTTCCGTAATTGGAGGAAACTTTCTTCCGTCTGATGGACCAATGTTTTTTGTTTCCGTATAATTTTTTTCGGATCGAATGAACTTTATTTTCATTCTGCAATTTTTTTCCTCCGGTTGCTCTTTTGAGTCAATTTTCGACTTTATTTATTTTTTTTCTCGGGAACTTGACGTGATAGAGAAATTTGGCAAGCGCTATTGGAATCGGTGTGAAAAAATCTTTAATTTCATCTATATTTCATGTCTGGCCTCGAAAAAGCTCATTTTTTGTCGGACAGTGTAATTTGACATATTCAGAAAGTATCAAAGAGAGAATTGATTAGTCTTTGTGACACTAAAGAAATGAACACGAAATTATTTTCTACATAAAGTTAGGGAGGGGGTCAGTAGTTTTAAGTGTACTCTGGCTGTAGTTCCAACTTTCGCCACCAGGTGGTGCTAACGTCGCCTTCCGTTTGGT
>NW_021680819.1:52977-93414 GCF_001412515.2 Diachasma alloeum | reverse complement strand
GGTGGGGGTGGAGAGAGAGAGGGGGGAGGAAAGCCGGTAATCGTAAAATATTTGAGAACAAATATCAGGTGACTATAAACATGGAGGGGGTAGCGCCTGGCGGACCTTAGGTAAACACAGCTGCAATTAGGAGCACTTGTCCAGAACGGTCTGGTGTTAGGAATGCGTTAACAATATACAATGAAACACTTGCACAAATTTGACATTTTCTACAGAGTTTTATTCAACATTTCGGTTACATTTTGTGTCAATGATGAGTTACCTAACGTTTCATTGAAAAGATCTGGTATGCAATAATAATAATGAATGAAAAGAGCATCTACGCAGTCCATTCCTAATACATATAAAGCGCCTACTATTGATGCGATTAGACATATCATTATAATTAGCTTATATACAATGGAGGGTGTTCCCTCATCTTCAGTATTGTCTTCGGTATTACCGATTTCAATATCTTCATTTTTGCGGTCGATCAGAAGGCGCGTAGCACAGGTCATTGCGATGGCGATGAGTAAAATCCAATAAATACCTCCTACGATGCTCAATAGTTTCGGCACAATGACTGCGAAATACAGGTAAACCCAATGTTGCGGCCGTCCTCGGTCTTCTTTTAAAAATGAATTTCACCTCTCTAGAGTTACAATACCCCGTTCTATCAATTTGATATTGAAAACTGTTCAAAAAATATTGGAAATACCTTTATAAACAGGGGAATTAGGGTCGATATTTTGCGTGTCGGCGTCGTCAAACTCGTCGTCAGTCTCGGGTTTTGAACACTGACTCGTTGTATTATCCTCCCACTTTTTATGAATTGAATGATTATGTATATTGAAAACTGTTTGTAAGGCGCAGTTGTACGCCTGAACGTCCATCTTGTTTTTCATGGCATGGAGGAAACACAGTCTTTTCTTCATTCTGCAGACATGTATTGTTTTTAAAATCCATCGCTGTACCCAAATTTATGGTCTCTCGTGCAGATAAGATCTAGAGATATACAGCCTCCTCACCACCAATAGTGAAAATACAGCGAGCATTTCTGCACAGCTCTCTAATATTATGTAAAGAGTCCCGCACTTCTGTATCCCCATCATGCCACTCGATTTCGTGATTGTTGGTTGGGAGTCTATTGTTCGTCTCACGCCAACAGGTAGAAAGTTCTAAGTACGGGTAAGGTGCATTCAAAATCCAGTGCGAAAGAAATGCTCCCTCAGTATCAGCAACAGCCATTTCTTTCGGCAAGAATTTCCCATTTTTGCCACGGAAACCTTGGATAACGACAGCGAGATTCATATTGATGCGATCACCACACGAAACTTTTTTATAATGAAGAAGCCGACAGATAGATAAAGTAATATATCTGACGACGCTGGCGGGGGGAAATCGGGGTGGGGGAAATATATCAGTTGTGACCTTCATCTTTGCTATTATTTTATTTATCAATAGTAATCGGAGTGGGCTAGCTCAAATGAAGGAACAATAAGGGATAAAGTCAAATAAATAAATATATTCTTCAACTCTTTACAATACGGATCGTCAGAAGACGTTATTAAAGCCTTTTATCTTTGATCCAGGGAAATGGGTAATGCCAGGCTGCTTTTGTACACGTAAAAGAAAATGGGAGAGATGCTAATTCTTTTTAAGACAAAGGGGAGAAGCTAGTCGGGTCCAGGGAGATCTAAATAAATAATAATCTCAATGAACTCACTCTTAAATCAAACTTTACTGGGGACAAAACAAGTGTGGGCTCACCGTTGGGGGTANGAAAATGGGAGAGATGCTAATTCTTTTTAAGACAAAGGGGAGAAGCTAGTCGGGTCCAGGGAGATCTAAATAAATAATAATCTCAATGAACTCACTCTTAAATCAAACTTTACTGGGGACAAAACAAGTGTGGGCTCACCGTTGGGGGTAATGATGAAGGGAAAAAATGGTAAACCGGGAAAATGGGGGAGGTAACTCGTACTCACTCGTCTCGCTACACTGGACTTCTCCTCGACTCTGGGGTATCTCCTACTTTCTGGGGGTTCTCCTCAAATGTTGAGCCTCCGTTTCTCCTCAGCGGCTCCTGGAGTCCGGTGACGAATCGTTGGGATTGTACTCGGCAATTCCTCCACTTATTTTCTCCTTCCAATCTCTCAATAGCAAAAACACGTCTATACACTGGGGCAGCTGTCGAACGAGTGACGCTTCGACGCTTCTTCTCCCCGTTCTTTCCTCCTTTTCTCCTTCGCCTTTCTTCGGTTACGTCTTCGGAGGGCCAATCAAACTGATTTACCTAGATTCGTGGTGACAATGCAGGGACGTGGGTAGTCGATGATTGAGGAGCGTGACATTTTCGGGGGCTCTCGCGTGGGGTAATTCTTGGGGGCACTGGCTCCTGCGGTTTGCGTAGTAGAGTCGGGGATGACAGCAGCTTCAGGTGACGTTGTCTCGTTGTTTCAATTCCGGGGTGAGTGTAGTCGAGCGAATGTGGGGGGAGGGGGAATGGGGGGAAGATCAAGGATCCAACGACGGCGAAATACACAATACTTGGGGGCTCATCGTGGCGGAGGGAAAATATGGGAAATGGCGGTGAAAATATACAAAAATGATGATGAAAACTTCAGCCTCGTCACACAGTATCACTTTAATGTTTCATTTTAATTTATTCTTCATTCACAGTGAAAAAGTTACAAATTTTTGCATTACTGCTGCTATGCGGTTTCTATTTTTTTTTGCATCAAATGCCAAGCATACTTTTTTAACAATTTCACCGGTGTATAATGTGACAATTTGTCCAAAAAAATCAAAAAGATTTTCAACATTCACATTTTTGTATGCAAGATTGTGACGAGTCATGTCAAACAACTGTTCAAAATATTTGAAAACGGTTTTTATTATAATATCATGCGACAACCACTTTTTTCTATTACACTCCATGATTTCCATCCACAAAAAAGTAGTCAAGTTGTCCACACCACCTTGCTTATACGTCTTTCCAGGTATATTCTTCAAACACTGCATATGTTGAGTAATCCAGGTCTTCCGCCATGATAGATAGCGTATCGTGCTATCCAATACGTAGATATTCGCTTTGGTCCCAAGATCAGAGATGAGGATTGCTCTATAGCCAGAACTTGAACTGGTGAAGCTAATTCTTTTACCTGGACCACAAGATATCGAAGCAAATTTTTCTTCATCCTCCGGTGATTCAGACTCATCAGCGAAGTACTCAAGCATGAGTGGTATATGTTCAGCCATGCTATACCATTCTGAAGGGGCCAATGTGATCACTGTCCGGGGAAATGTTGCAATTGTCCGCACCGCGGGTGTGATAGTACCCTTTTCAATCCACAATAAGCCGGTGGTCACTTGTTTTGTATGTACTTTATTGTTCGACAAACTATCCGCAAGTAATAAAGGCTGATCCGTGAAAGTCCCTGCCAGTTTAGTCGTTCCAACATTTTGCTTCTTCACCACGGGAGGTTGGTTTTCTTTGTTTACAGAGGTGTCCTCTGCACTAGATTTATGTTTGGCTCCAACATTTTGCGGGGAGAAACCTTCCAATTTTCCCTCAAACAATGGTAACTCTTGAAGGGGCCTACAATACACCGGAGATATGGTATCCGTAGGGTTAACACACGCGTTATCGTCAATCACGATTATCTCAATCTGTTTGGAACATGGTGAGACTAATGTATATGAAAATCACGCCATCAGTACTGGCTTTTTATACTCACATACGGTCGCACCGAGTGGGAGGGGAGCGCATGCGTATCCGTATTTAACATTAGTGCACCCGTGTTACACATATACGGATTAAATGGTAAATATTTTTTCCTATCAATTTTTGGTCTTAACCATTTATTGACATTACTGCCGTCTACACATGCAGATGGTGTAGCTTATACACCGGATGTATTGGTATTGTTCTATTATCCGCTCTGCCACAGTGGATGTTTACACAAGTGTTCCCCAAATTAGGACCCGAGATAATTTTTTGAAAACGGTTCACATGAATGTTTTATATTCAAATTTCTTAAAAATGAATCAATAGTTGTTTTTTATTCTGGGAATTTAAAGGGTTAGCTGAAAAACTGACATGTTAGTTCAATTTTTCACTTGATACGAGTTAGACCTATTTTATCATGTCATACGTTAACCGTTTCACTAACGATCTTGAAAGTGCGAAACAGGTCTTCCATCGCTACCTGACTTTCCGCAGGAAGACCCGTGTATTTGTGAGAAGCTGAAATTGTGTTATGAATCCGAATTTCGTATTTTGCGTGGTGCCAACTCGAAAGATTATTGGACCAGAATATACTCTCCTTTCCGGCGTGGAGCTGCATATGTTCCTAGGCCATGCCCTATAATAGAAGTGTCTTATCATCCCGATTATACTGATATGTACACATTCAAAGAGTCATGTACAGTGTACGTCCACGGACCTGAACAGCAGGGGGCAGAAAAATGGGCCACTAGTCTCCGCACGCCGCCGAGCCTTTTAAACTTAGCCTGGGCATCCGTACTGACCCACATTCCTTTCGAACCGACTCCAGAGATAGTACATGTTTTCGTTAAATATGCAATGCGACCCACAAGGTTGATGGTTAGTGTAGGCCAACGACGTTGTATTCATAATGAGTACTATTCTGTCCAAGAGATAGTAAACATCCGAAATCCTCAATCCTTAAATACCCCTACGACTTTTGCATAATTTAACTAAGTTTCCCGAAAAGTGTAGCATCAAAGTTAGGACATTTCTGTTTCATCTTCGATACAGAGCAGACGATCGAATAGCAGCCAGATATGGACGCCTACCTTAACAACGCCATGTTTGGTAAGTTTTATAGTTGATTTTATTCATTTTATTCATTTATTTATTTATGATTATTTATTTTATTCATTCATTTATTTATTTATTTATATATTTATATTACAGACGCAACACCGGAGGAGCGCGAGGCGGAGTACGCACTCATTGTGCAGGCCGGAGAGGCAATGCGGCTGTGTAAGTGTTTTTTTTTGTGTTAAGTGTTTTTTTTTGCGTTGAGTGTTTCTTTCGTGCTGTGTGTGTGTGTGTAAAAAGTGCAGTATTTTTATTAATTTTCCATTTTTTTTGCAGTCCTTCCGTTCGAGTACTGGACGACCAGTGAGAGGCGTTCCTCTCACCGCCATCGCCGAGGCTCTCACCCGGCGAGTGAGGAGCCACCTTAGGGCCGCGACGTGGGTGCGGAGCATGGCAGGGCATGCTATACAGCCCCACGTGATGGAGATGTTGGTGCGGAACCCGATTCCTGTTCGAGCTCAGCCTGTGTGGCAGCCGGACTTCCCGCCGCTCTGGCTCCGCTGTCCCCGCCGCCTGCGCCGGAGGGAGAGGCAGCCCCATGGTCTATACCCTTGGAAGAGGCCCCAAGGGACGACCCGCAGACTGAGGTGGTGGAGGAACCACAGGAGGAACAGGGTATCCTCCTCCCGGAGCCCCCCACCACACCGCCCTCCGAGAAACAGGGTGGCCGCTCCAAGGAGGCCCCCGATTCATCGCTTTTGGAAAAGCAGGGCAAGCTCCTCCTGGAATCTCCCGCCTCAATACCTTTGGAGGAGCAGGAGGAGCTCACCCGAGATACGCCGGACTCGCCAGCCCTCGGGGAATAGGATCTCCTCTTCCTCCAGGATTCCCCCGCCTCACCGCCCCTCGAGGAGCAGCGGGAGCTCTCCCGCGACACGCCACACTCGCCGTCTCTCGCGGAACAGGGTGTCCTGCTCCTCCAGGATTCCCCCGCCTTACCGCCCCTCGAGGAGCAGGGGGAGCTCCCCCGCAACACGCCACACTCGCTGCCCCTCGAGGAACAGGGTGTTCTCCTCCAGGATTCCCCCAACTCACCGCGCCCCGAGGAGCAGCGGGAGCTCCCCCGCGGTACGCCACACTCGCCGTCTGTCGGGGAACAGGGTGCCCTCCTCCAGGAGTCTCCCGTCTCACCGCCACTCGAGGAGCAGGGGAAACACCCACAGCCTTCTCCGGCAGCCCCGCAGCAGACGGAGCTATATTCGTCGTCCTGCCCAACAGCTGTCGATGGCAACACCCTTGCGAACACTTCGTGTAAGTTGACTTTTTTCAATTCTCCCATTCTCAGGTTCCATTATCACTCCCTGTGACTTTTTTAATTTTTTCTCTTTTTTTTATTACCGGGCATCTGTGTTTGCCGGCACACTCCCAGGCTGCGGCGAGCCCGGAGTACATGGACGAGTTTGCCAACAGTTCCGGAGAGGTGTTTGAGGGCCCCGACAGCGACTACGGGACCGTGACCAGCAGCAGCAACAACACTGGGAACGAGACAGGGGACGACACCGAGCCGCAGAGCCCCACCACGGAGACCCCGCCGATGAGGAAGACCCGGCTGATCAACCGGCAGAGTCTGAACGCCGTGCGTAGGGAGCATTTTCCTGCGAGCCCAGACGCCTTCTCCCTGCCCAGTTCACCAGAACTGCTGCCCCTCACGCCCAGCTTCGCCCGGTTAGTAGAGCGGTTCTCCACCATCAGCACGTCCCCAGAGGATCGTCCCGGACAACACGATCACCCTGTCATCGATATCAGTATCGATGACGAAGAGATCGCACTGCCAGGCCCATTTTTGAAGAGAAGGCACGGCGAGGTGGAGGGCCCATCTGTTAAACGGGCGAAGACGGAACCCGAGGTCGTTGATCTCGTCTCGGACTCTAACGACGAGGAGAGGTCCCCGATGAGAATCATGCGGTGGGGCCCTCGTTAGCAAGTCCTCAACCAGGGCCCCTACTCACCGAATGTCCTCCGCGGGTCAGGATCGTCGCTGGACGGCCTTACGCGGCGGTAGATGCCGAGAGACAGCGGCGACGATAGGAGAGCGAGTCTTCATCAGAGTCGGAGTAGGAGAGACCCCCTGGACCCGCTCCCGGGTTTGGCAATGTACCAAACCCCCTTTCAAACGCATGGGTCGCGGAGCGGATCCTGAGAAACCGCCGTCGGTGGGCCAGGCGAGTGGAAAGGGGAAGTTGTGAGGAATGAGCTGCGCATTATATATGTATATATTTTATATTCTATATTGTGTTTATATATATTGTAACATGATAAAAACCATGTACTGTTCCTCGCCTGAACTGACCGCGGATCATGGGGGGAAAATTAGTCGTTTACCCCAGCGAGGAGTCGGATCACCCAGAGCCACAACTGTCAATTTATTTTTATTTTTATTATTTGACTATTTTCCTTCTTTCCATTCCCTCGAACTCTGTCGATCGCGCTCACCGTGGGTTACGTGAGCTCCGTGGCGAAGGGAGTGGAGCGGAGCCTCGGGGAGAGCTACAAGACGGCGCGATAGCTGAGGAGCAGCACACCGACGAGTACGCACACACCGAGTCGGGGAGACTCACACCACGTAGGACGCGAAAGACGATCGTCGCACGCCAGCAGGCATCTCAGGCCTCTACGTGCGAACCCCCACCACCTCACCGATGCAACGGCGGCACAAGGCCGTTCAGTAAAAAAACGATGCTACAACATTGAGGGAGCATCGGATTATGTTGACTCCTGCGCCGCTCAACGCGGATCATATCCACCGACCGCGAGGCGCAAGTCCCAGCTTCTGGGACTAAGGATTTTTGGAATTAGAACCATTGTAAAAATACTCAACTTGTCGAATCCCCTGGATTTTTCGCGCTCTATCACGGGATCGGGTGGGGGAAGGAGAAATTGAGGGGTCCCTCGGGGTGATGTATGGCCCGACGACTCACTCTTCGCTGGGATTTATTCCGATAAGGTCGCTCTGCGACATTTAAGTTTTCTTTCGCTCTCCGAGCTATTTGACCGAACAAGAGTAAAGTACGTGGTTGTGTTGTGCCCGTTTGTTCCGGCTCTATTATCCGACGTCGCCGTACTGAGGGTCCAGACGAGTCTGCCTGGCGTTCTCGCGAAATCACGGTGAGCGTCTTATTTCGTTGTGAGTGCACGCGTCCTTCCAGTAGTGAATCCACTCCGGCGCCCATTTTGGGGCCGTTTGAGAATGTACTAGTCTGCTTGTGACGCGGCACTCTGTAGCCTCCAGCTACCTCTTGAGTTAATTTTTTTTATTAGTTTCTCTATTTGATTTTGATTACCAATTTTCTTTTGGTGGGGAAAACTAGTCCTCATCTGTTAACTCATCTCTTAACTCATCTGCTACGTCGACCTTTCCCAATAACTTTTGTGTCATGGCTCTCGCATCGCTTGCGGGTAATCCTCGCGACTTAGCGTCTCCCACGCATCTTTAAAGTTATTATTATTTCTTTTTGTTAATTAGTATCACTAGGTTAAATATATATTTTTTGGGTTGTATAGCGTCTTTGCTCACGGGAGTCCTCTCCCGCATGTGTAAAAGATCAGACTTAACACATTGGATTAAAAATATAATTTTTTTTGTGTTGTAAAAGTTTGCATATTGTTGAGTTTCGCTCATTGTAGCCTGTTCCCACACGCCTCCGCGGTTATCTGAGCTAGTCGTGGAACGCGGCTCAACGGTGTGACCTTGTCCTTTGGCGGTTAAAAGGACTGGCGCCCTTTTTGGCATTTTGTCTCCTCTCGTCATTCTCGTCGTTCTAATTCCGGGTTGAGAGAGTCCAAAAGGGTCGCTGAAAGTTCGTGGAGAACCACGCGTCTGAATCCCGCAGACGCGCTTGGAAAAATACCTCACAATATGTACGTGGGTGTGTATATATGTATATATTTAGTTTTAAGTGTATATATTGTGAGGTAATTTTCCAAGTGCGTCTGCGGGATTCAGACGCGTGGTTCTCCACGAACTTCCAGCGACCCTTTTGGACTCTCTCAACCCGGAATTAGAACGACGAGAATGACGAGAGGAGACAAAATGCCAAAAAGGGCGCCAGTCCTTTTAACCGCCAAAGGACAAGGTCACACCGTTGAGCCGCGTTCCACGACTAGCTCA
Organism: Diachasma alloeum; assembly: GCF_001412515.2. Lineage (NCBI taxonomy): Eukaryota > Metazoa > Arthropoda > Insecta > Hymenoptera > Braconidae > Diachasma > Diachasma alloeum. The sequence goes on along the minus strand of NW_021680819.1, from coordinate 84,478 downwards.
GATAACCGCGGAGGCGTGTGGGAACAGGCTACAATGAGCGGAACTCAACAATATGCAAACTTTTACAACACAAAAAAAATTATATTTTTAATCCANGCTCAACAATATGCAAACTTTTACAAAACAAAAAAAAAATATTCTTAATCCATGAGTTAAGTCTGATCTTTTACACGTGCGGGTGAAGACTCCCGCGAGCAAAGACGCTATACAAACAAAAAAAAATGTAATTAACTTAGTGATACTAACTAACTAAAAGAAATAATAATAATTTTTGAGATGCGTGGGAGACGCTACGACGCGAGGATCACGCGCAAGCGACGACGACGCGAGAGCCACGACACGAAAAGTTATTGGAGAAGATCGACATAACAAATGAGTTAGGACTAGTTTTTCCCCACACAAAAAAAATTATTAATAATGATCAAGTAGAAATACTCATAGTAAAATCAACTCATGAGGTAGCTGAAGGCTACAGAGTACCGCGTCACAAGCTGACTCTAGTACATTCTCAAACGGCCCCAAAATGGGCGCCGGAGTGGATTCACTACTGGAAGTACGCGTGCACTCACAACGAAATTAGACGCTCACCGTGATTTCGCGAGAAAACCAGGCAAACTCGTCTGGACCCTCAGTACGGCGACGTCGGAAAAGAAAGCCGGAACAATCGGGCACAACACCACACAGTACTTTACTTTTTTGTTCGGTCAAATAAGCTCCGAGAGCGAAAGAAACTTAAATTGCGCCGAGCGACTTTAGTTGAACGAATCCCAGCAAAGAGTGTTCGTCGGGGCCGTACATCGCCCCGAGGAACCCCTCAATTTCTCCTACCCCCACCCGATCACGTGATGGAGCGCGAAGAATCCAGGTGATTCGACAATTTGATTCTAGCATTTTAAAATGGTTCTAATCCCAAATTCCTTAGTCCCAGAAAACGGGGACTTGCGCCTCGCGGTCGGTGGATGTGATCCGCGTTCAGCGGCGCAGAAGTCAACATAACCCGATGCTCCCTCAATGTTGTAGCATCGGTTTTTTACTGGACGGCCTTGTGCCGCCGATCCATCGGTGAGGTGGTGGGGGTTTGCACGTAGAGGCCTGAGATGCCTGCTGGCGTGCGACGATCGACTTTCGCGTCCTACGTGGTGTGACTCTCCTAGAGTCGGTGTGTGCATGCTCGTCAGTGTGCTGCTCTTCAGCTATAGCGCCGTCTTGTAGCCCTTCCCGATGCTCCGCTCCACTCCCCTCGTCGCGAAGCTCGTAACCCAGGGTGAGCACGATCGCCAGAGTTCGAGAGAATGATGGAAAGAAGGTAAATACAATAAATTAAATAAAATACAATGACAATTGTCCCCCTGCGTGATCCGACTCCTCGCTGGGGTAAGATACTAATTTTCCTCCCATGATCCGCGGTCAGTTCAGGCGAGGAACAGTACATGATTTTTATCATGTTACAATATTTATCTGATATAAAAACAGTTGTATATAATTTTGTACATAGTTTTGTAAATATTGTAAGGGATTTTCGCCGGTGCTTCACCAGCAAATATCCCAAACCATTTGGGCATTTTGTCTATCGCTAAATCATGTCGGGTGCCAGCTGGATTTTCACGGAAAATCCAACGGTAAACCGGCCTCAGAGGATAACTCGTCTACCCTGAGGACATCTCGTGGCGGGATTAACAATCCCGAGCCAGCATCAGCGTAAGACGGTAGAATGGGCGAGGTCCGCCATACTAGGAGTAATTCACTCGATCGATCTTCGTCTTTTCAGCCGAGAGACCTCGATAAAGCGTATCTTCCAGGAGCCATTCCTCCATGTAACTTTCGCTGAGGATGTTTCCATTCCTCTGACGTATTCCTTTCCTCCCCAAAGTGGCTCAACTCTGGAGAAGTCGACCATTACCTGCGAATCCCTCTCACTCCTCGGAGCGCCGAACACTGAGAGTCACATGCGATACAGGTATCCGGAGACTTATTCTCACCCACCTGTGCCCATCCCAACTCAACCTCAATGCGCGGTAAAAGTACTATCATCGCGGGCAAATACCCAGATTACTCGTCGTGGAGGCACGTGCGATCGGGCCTCCGGGAGTCGGCCTAACTCCCGGCCCACGGATCCACGCCAACACCCCTTCTTTCGTCCGAAGTGATGGATCCCTGAGAACATGGAATTAAAACATTCCACGTCCTCAAAGTAATCCGATCATTCTCTTTGGGACGCCGAAGTTTCCCATTCTCTCGCTGTTCCGGATCTTGTCCTCACAACGGTCCTCCATAATCCATAACGGATTAATGCCACTTACGACCGTCGTCGAGGACCGGACGATTTTCATCCGCTCGACTCCAGTGCCTGTCACCGAATGTCCCGAAATCTACTAGGGCCTTCTCCCCCTAGTCTGAACATCTCAGCGGCGGTGGGTGATCCGTTACCCCACCACCACCAATCAGCTCGACGGCAATCGAGGGGGCGCTAGTCATCTCACCTAGCCGTTGGTCCCTAGTCCAAGTCGATAGCGCCTCTAGAATCGCCCAGTTGGAACGTCAGTACGTTGGCCCGCTTCCCCCGAACACAGCTGGTCGAGTTTCTAGATAAGGCGACAGGGTATCGACCGCCTCTCTATAATGTTCAGAAGCATGGTTTCACCTAAACCACGCCTCTTGGCATTATTTGATTGGTCTATTCACCTCACGCGGGGTTCACTTAAACCGCCGTTCGATGTCACTCTTCTCTCTCGCTGAGCTTCTTCAGCTAGCATTAGATGTCGCTCTCCTCTCTGTCCCTCACTTTAATCATTCTTGTCTCATGGGTTTTCGTGTTGGTAAAACAGTTTACAGTAACGAGAAAATCGCGTTACAAACCTCGCTCCTTAGGGGAGGTTTCGACCCGAAACCTACACTTTTACACTTCAAGTCGAAATCTCCTGGAGTAAATCATCTTCCGACTCTTCGGTCGGAGGGTCGTCCAAGGCTTCCTTATAGGGCTTCATGTCCACTATTGAGGTGCCTTTTGGATTACGACCCGTGAAGTCAGAAACTTCGTAAAAATTTCTGGAATGCTTCTTGGTGACTACGAAGGGTCCATTGAATTGTTTATTCAATGACGCTGAGCGATGCTTGGCAGCATTGAACAGTTCGTGATTGCGAACTAATACTAGTTCACCGACCTCGTATTCACCAGCTCTTCGGCGCAATTTATAGGCTTATGCCTGTCTATCATTAGCTTCGGCTAACGCATGTCTGAACGCGAGCCTCAGGGTGTCATGGCGTTTCATACGTTCGACCCATGAGGCTGTAGGTGTCTCTTCGACTTCCACATCACCTTCTATCTTTCGTCGCAGTAAGTTTGCGGGCTCTGGTTCTCGACCAAAGTTTACGAAAGCAGGTGTGGCTTTCACAGAACTGTGTTGGGCTGTATTGTATGGAAATCTAAATGCACCCAAATGACAATCCCAATCACGGTGGTCTGCTTCCACATACGCTCTTACCATCGCCTTAAGTGAACGATTCACTCTCTCGGTGGGGTTCACTTGTGGGTGATATGGGGGCGTCGTGCGATGCTTCATGTTGGTTGAAGCAGAGAGCTCTTTCAAGTCCTTATTTACGACCTCGGTTACATTATCGGTTAGCAATTCTCTAGGAGCTCCCCATCAATAGATGATGGTCTCCTTAAGTGCTTTCCGTATGGTCGCTCCCGTAGCTTTACGCAAAGGGCGAATTTCTATCCACTTCGTGAAGAAGTCTTGCATCACCAGAATTTACTGATGGCCTGTTTTACTTCGCGTAAATGGCCCCATTATGTCCGCCGATATTCTAGACCATAGTTTCTCGATTGCTTGAGGTCCCATTTGTACTATCGGCGATTGTTGCTGCACTTTGCAGCGCTGACATTCGTGACACGAACCTACATAGGCCATCACGTCTTCAAACATCGCTGGCCAATAATATTGTGTGGCCAAGCGTTGGCAGGTCTTATCGACACCTTGGAGTCCGTCTTGCGGCAAATCGTGGTATTCTTCAATGGCTCCACGTCGTAACTCTCGAGGGAGAACTAATTTCCACTCGTTCAAATCCTCATTGTCTACCGAAGCGAAAGTGTTCGGTTTCAGATGGTATAATAATCCTTCAGAAATTTTCCACGTATGGTATTTCTCTGTTACTCTTTCTACGTCTCGACAGCGACGTAGATATTATTTATCATCGCCCCTTCCGGAGCGCGGGATAAGGCGTCAGGCGCATGATGTAATGCGCCCTTTCGATGTACGATTTTGTAATCGTACTCCAACAGCCTCAAATTCCATCTGGCGAGTCTGCCGGCGGGGTCATTCATATTATGAAGCCACCTAAGACTGCTGTGGTCCGTGATTACTGTGAAGGGATAACCCTCCAAGTAACATCGGAACTTCTTGACGGTCCATACGACCGCTAAACACTCCTGTTCAGTAACTCTGTACTTTCTCTCAGGGTCTGTCAAGGAACGGCTGGCGTAGGCTATTACCCGCTCTTGTCCGTCTTGCACTTGCGTCAGCATTGCCCCTAGCCCTACGCTATTCGCATCGGTTTGCAGAGTGAACGGTAGCGAGAAATCTGGGCATGCAAGTGTTGGAGCCGACTTGAGGTGCTTTTTCAGCGCCTCAAAGGCTTCCTGCTGTTCTGTTTCCCAAACCCAGGGTTGTTTCGTCTTCGTCAGACACGTCAAGGGTTGAGCCACAGTTGCAAATTCTGGTATAAAACTCGATACCAGGAGGCCATTCCCAAAAACCGAAGAACCTGCTTGAGATTCTTAGGTACAGGAACTACGACTGCCGACGTTTTGTCAGAGTCGACTTGAAATTTTTGGCTGTTCACTACGAATCCCAGGTATTTTACCTCGGACCGACAGAACACGCTCTTTTCACGATTTATGCTTAAACCGTGGTCTCTCAATTTATCGAGAACTTTTCCCAGCCACTTGAGGTGTTCCTCAAATGTATTGGACACGATAATAATATCGTCCAAGTACACGAACACATGGGGGTACATTTCTGGTCCAATGATTTTATCCAGGGCTCTTTCGAAGTTTGCAGGGGCGTTCGTCAAGCCATATGGCATGCATTCGAACTGAAAGAACCCTCTTCCAGATACCGTAAAAGCAGTGATCTCTTTCGAGTCCTCTGCTAACGGAATCTGCCATTACGCCGCGCTCAGATCGAGCGTCGAGATGTAATTAGCTTGTCTCAACTCGTCAAGGATGCCGGTCATGTTTGCTACCGGATATGCATCCTTTTTCGTGACTTCATTCACCCGACGGAAGGCGATACAAAATCGATACTTCTCGCTGGGTTTCTTCACCATGACCACTGGACTATTCCAGTTGCTTGCTGATGGTTTGATGATGCCGTCTTTTAGCATATCATCAACTTTTTTCCACATCGTTAATTTTAAATGATGGGAGGCTAATCTGATCGTTTGCTGAATCGGCTCGTGGCCTTCAACATCGATTTTGTGGGGTGCTAGTTTGGAAATCGGTGGACTTCCTTCGATCACTGGAAGCTTTTTATCCAGGAGCTGTTGGAGTTGGCTCTGTTGCCCTTCTCCAGGCGTCTTTAGACCATTGCACACTGTTATATTGCAGGCCGTCGCGACTGCTGCAAACTTGAAGGACTTTTCAAGTTTATCTCTGAAGAATCAGGACTGATCAAAGAAATCTATGACCATACGAGGTTTTTTCAAAAAGTCTAATCCCAGTATGAAATCTTCAGATAGCGAGGCCGTCCAAAGTGTTTCCAATGTGACTGCCCTTCCTCCTAATGCTAAAAGGGTTTTGGAGGCTTCTTTCACCACTTCCAGTTGACTATTCGCCACTAGAACTCTTCTAGGTGAGATTCTTTTCGCGCTAACGCCTAGTTCACTCAGCAGCTCTATCCCCGCCTCTCCTGCCAAAGTGCGAGATGCTCCTGAGTCGACTAGACCGCGGATCTGTCTTCCGTGGATTTCCATATCCACGTGAAAAGCAAATGTTTTGCCTTCTTTCATTGCTTGCCTCACGAACTCCAAATTAGGGTCCATTTCTGGCGAAACTAATTTCAAGGGATCCATCATGGATTCTAGAGTGAGGTTGTCACTCCTATTTTCATCTCCGGCTTCTTGCGTCACTGTGTCGGGGCTTCTTTCTTCCCTTTCTCCAGTTCTTTCAACCTCAGGGCCGTTCCTTTCCGCTGAGATTGTTTCCATCCTGGCTTCCGAGATGGACTCCTCAGTCTCTAGGATTGTTATCTCCCTTACGACAGCGATTTCCGAGTTTCACGGCGGCGTAGAAGTTGGTGTGTCGTTTACACTGCCGGCTCGGCGTTTCCCGGATTGCACCTCAGGCACTGTGGGAAATGCACGTCCTTGTTGCCACATACGTAGCAAAAAACTGTCCTCGGACCCGTGCAGATGCGACAGGAGTGTCCTCTCTGGTCGCAATTGAAGCATTTCATGCCCTGTGGTTTTGGACGTCTGGCGCCAGGTCTGGCGTAGCCAATAACCCTCCACCCTCCACCCCTCTCTGAAGTGGCACCACGTGCTTGCAAGGCGTGTGCCACTTCCAACTCCTCGAAGAAAATGCTTTCCTCGTGATCTCTCCCTTTAGGCTCTGCGTCCTCTTCTGCTGGGATCAGTGCCATTAGGGTTGCTCTCTGAGTGATCCTTTCCGCCTTGGGGCTTCGATAAGCGAAGCTGGGGCACAGGAATTCCTCTGGCTGCCTTGGTGACTGCCACTTTTTCGCACTTGCGTACAAGGTCTCTTGTCGCATGGCGTTCTTTTCTAACGCCTTCAATGTCGCGATCGCACTCAGGTTGAAACCTATCCTGAATTTAGGTAACGTATTGTCGTACATATACGTTAGCTTCTGTTACTCAGGCCATTCTGGGTCCGTCCCGGCAAAGAGACCCTTCAAGTTGGCTACGAATTGAGCCACGGGTTCATCCTCGCCTTGACGACGGTTTGCAATTTTTTCGTGGAGCGCGACTTGATAGTCCAGCTCCCCAAAGTTCTCCCTGACTGCGTCGCACGCATCCTCCCATGAATATACCTCTACCTGGCGGTACCAGGTGAGTGCACTGCCTGTTAGACAACCTCTCAGGACTCCGAGAAGGTCAGTTTCTCGGATACAGAAGGTCTTCATGGCGTCATCTACTCGGGATATGAAATCTTCCACATCCTGGTCGGGTCGTCCTGAGAATTCGATTCCCCACTTTTTCAACGCCTCCAGAGCTTTCTGAGCGTTGAGATAATTTTCTCTGCGAGGTCGATATTCATACTCGCTGCTCTCGTCTGAGGAGGATCGATGATGCCTCCTTTGGGACGTGGAATGCCTCTCCTCCGCGAATGGCAATCTCCTTGGTGGGATGGGTTGCCATGCGGTTTCCTCTCGGGTTCTCCTACGGAATTCTTCCTGAGGAACCGTCGCTTCAGTAGCTACGGGCATAGGCTCGATTAGGCCCCGTAACTCTCTGTCGAGACGTTGTACCCTGGCCAGCAGCTCGGCTGTGGTAGGGGTCACCTCTTTCACTCTCACCCCAGGTATGTCTCCTGTAGGTGTCGTGGTGCCGCTAGCATTTCTCCTGCTTTTACCACTATTTTTGCTTCCTGGTGGCCTTCCTCTCTTGCGAGGGGGTGCCACCTGGGCCTGTATCTCGGCGGCTTTTATCTACTCTTCGAGGGCTTTTGATTGTTCCAGGAGTGCTTTCAGTGCAGCCTGGTTTGCGGTCTCCTCGCCTTTTTCATTAGGCGTCCCTGCTGAGATATAGAATCTCTTTCCCCAGCGTAAATGACTCTTTCGGGAGTGGTAACCTCCCCTCCTTACTGCCTGGGCCACTCTTCGCTTTCCGAGCTCGGCCTTCGTCTCTTCCTCTGAGAGATCCTCGTCATCGCTCCTCTGCTCGTTATTCCCCCTAGGGGCTAGCCCCGGATTCTTAACGTCCCTTGATCCGGAGGCGTCATCACCCCTCCTTGGCGATGTTCCGTCCAGTCTCCCTTCTCCTTTCGAGTAACCCTCCGATTCTGTGTGCGTCTCGAGTTCACTTTTCCCATTTTTCTTAGACTTTTCAGTCAACTGGGGATCGTTCTTCGGTGCCATCTTTGCAACGAGAGAGTTCTCTATTTGAGGTGCAGGTGTATTGCACCTAGTGTCTCGGGACAGAAAAGGCTCTCCCGGGCTTCTGCAGCTCTTCTTGTATCCGTTTCAGAAGGGTGGAGGTTTCTCCCCACTCCTGGGCTTGTCTGCGTCGACCGTGCCCTCTATTCCGGGTCGTGTTTCTATTTCTGGGGTCTTTTGGGGTTTTCAACTTTCGTTAAAATTCCTCTACTTCCCCCGAGACTATCGCTAGGCCATTTAGTCAAGACTTCAGGTAGAGAAAAATTCGAATTTTCGCTCTTCCTATCGATGGCGCCCTCTGTTTTGGGCGTCTTTCCAGCGCTTGTTCCTTTTAGGGTCTTTCCTTTTTCAATGGTTCCCCTAACGACCTCACTAGATTCGCTAGTGTTGCTTCCAAAATGAGAAAAATTCAAATTTCCCTCTTTCTGGCGCTCTTTTTCGAATTTTCCCGCAAGAAATTCGTTCTCTCGGCCTTGAATCGAAATTCAAGTATGGTGGCGCCATCTATTGGCTTCTCCTTCTCAGAAAAGTTACCATCAGATGTCTTTCCACCCACTGGCCTTTTCTCGTCAGTCAGTAACTCCTTCTTTACCGACTGTCGACCCCCACTCGGTGCTTTTCTCGACCGTTGGGATTTTCTGTGTTAGTCGGCCGAGACGTTAGTCCGTTACTGACTGTTTCCTTCCTCGGGGAGACGCTAGATGGCGCCTACTACCCGTTTTCCGTATTCTAACACTGCACGTGCTAGAACACGTTCATTTTTGGGGTTGTTTGTGTGGGGGTTTTGCCCCTAACTCTCGCCTTCTGGACTTGTCAGCCCATCCAGCGCCCTTTTCTCGATTTTGTGGTCTTTTCAGACCACTTTCGAGCTTCCTCTCAACCTTTCCCAGGATGTTTTCGGGATCTTGTAGTCTTTTCAGACCACTTTCTCTCTTGCTCCTCAGCCTGTAACAAAAGAAAAATTCTGGCAATAAAAAGCATAAAAAAAAAATTTTGGCCCCAGAAAAAAATGCAGCGGCTGCCACGGTCTTCCCCACCCACTTCAGATGGTCTTGGCCTCGTCCTCGCCAGTCGAGGGTTTCCCCTTCCTCTCGTGGCCGCTCAGGGTGAGTCTCTGCGCCCTTCGGCGGAGGTTCCTCATTGGCTTCCTCGGACCGTTTTGATCCCTTGGTCTGCCTGGGCGTTTTCTTCTCGGCGTCTATTGAGGTGGGTGGGACCGAGGGCGGTGCTCTCTCTTCCCACTGCCTCTTGGTTGCCGCCTCCATCGCTTTCAGAACATCCCTGGGGATGTTCCGTCCAAATTTGGGATCCAGGGACCCGTGGCCTTCCTTTCGGCTTGGCAAGGGATGCAGTCACTGGTCTCCTTCCCTGGCCGTCCGCACCTCCAACAATAGGTGGTGAGAGGTTCAGAGCAGTCCTTCCCGCCGTGCCCAGGCTTCGTGCAATTCCAGCAAAGCTTTGCTGGTGCAATCCTGGGACGGCGTCTCTTAACTTCGGGGTTTTCCTCGTGATGAGGATCTCCGTCGAGCTCGGATGTCCTGGTGACACTCCCACTCTCCTCAGGCATCGTTCTCTTCGGGATTCTCCCACTGGTCCCTCGCCTCCGTGCTGCAGCACCTGGAAGCGGATCTCTCTCTCCTTCTTCGCGGAGTCGGAATCGACTGGGCGTTGGCGCCCTTTTCCTCTCTTCTTCTCCTTACCCTGGCCCCCCTGATCCTCCGGCTGTGTCAGAGGGTCCGACGACGTCGAAGGTGCCAGGCTGGCCATGGGAAGGATCTGTTCGGCCATCTTGGCGAGGAGCTGGGGTTTCTTTACGAGCGCCTCAGCTATTGCTCTCGCCAGGGTGGCATTCACTTCTTCGGGGGAAAACGACACCCCGCACTCTCACCTCTCTCCTCCTGAGTGGGTGCCATCGGAGGGGTTGGGTTGAGCACCGTGGTGGTCCCTTCCTCCTGCAAGGCCACCTCCACCGGCTCTCCCGGATCTGTTCCCATAATTTCCTGGAGATCCGCCAGCTCTGCCGCCGTCAAATCCCGATCTGGAATGTGCAATTCCAGTAGTTTGGGTATTATCAAATCCACGTCGCCTTGCAGCGACTCGGATTCGATATTCTTATCTGCGTACCTCATCGAGGGTGTCTCTCAACCCCTGGGGGTTGGTGACCTTCCTGGGCTTCCTCGGCCGTTGCCACGACCCTGCCCACCAACTCGTCGAGGATGTCGTCCTTCGCCATTCTCTTCAGTTGCCACGTGCACTGACACACTTCTTACGAAGAGCACTTAGAATTCCTTCCGCACTGTGTGCCGGTCGAAACAGAAAAGAGCTCGCCTCGTGGTCAGCTTCCCGAATTCGTGGAAATTCGGGGGTGGAGGATTAAGGGTGCATTTCGATTAAATCGATCGCCACAGGCGATCCACCCTGGTGACATTCAACTCCTATTTGCATATGGGCGCGCTCTTTTAAATACCTGAGATGATCTGTCAATCACAGGTATTTAAACTTTCGCCCCTTGACGCGGCCCGTCAAGTGGTGCGCCCCTGCGGGCGGAATCTGTACTTCTGAACACCGTCGGTCGGTGACGTTACCCCCGGAGAAGTGACTGTTGTACCAACAGAGCGATAATTCAGTTTCGGTTAATTATTTCACGTTTTTTTCGTTTCTTTCGATATTTTCCATCGGAAAAAGCCCCTTTCCGGCTCCTAGGCCATTCCCCCCCCCCCCCCCNCAGAAAAGGCTCCCTCGGAAGGGAAGATCGATGCGTTCGCTTTTCAGCGGAGGAGAATTATCTCGTTACCTCACAATCATCCTCCCCGGGTGAATGAGAGAACGAGGTCATGAGTTTCGGAGAACCTCTCCTCGCCATGAAATTTCGTACTTCCGGATTCATTTTGTTTGCACGAAAAGAAAAATCCGTCACTCTCGGAAAAATTATTTATTAATTTTTCTCCGCATTATCCCTGGGATAATTGTTTTCCTTTCGGGAAAAAAGTAAAATTTTTCCCCCGGATCACCACAAGGATGATTTCTCTTCCTCATTCCTGAGATTTTCTCGTACTCCGTTTTGGCGTGGCCCCACGTCGGGCGCCATTTTGTAAGGAATTTTCGCCGGTACTTCACCAGCAAATATCCCAACCTATTTGGGCATTTCCTCTATCGCTAAATTATGTCGGGTGTCAGCTGGATTTTCACGGGAATCCCAACGGTAAACCGGCCTCAGAGGACTCGTCTACTCTGAGGACTTCTCGTGGCGGGACTAACAATGCCGAGCCAGCATCAGCGTAAAACGGTAGAGTGGGCGAGGTCCACTATACTAGGAGTAATTCACTCGATCGATATTTGCCTTTTCAGCTGAGAGACCTCGATAAAGCGTATCTTCCAGGAGCCATTCCTCCATGTATCTTTCGCCGAGGATGTTTCCATTCCTCTGACGTATTCCTTTCCTCCCCAGAGTGGCTCAGCTCTGGAGAAGTCGACCATTACCTGTGAATCCTTCTCCCTCCTCGGAGCGCCGAACACTGAGAGGCACATGCGACACAGGTATCCGGAGACTTATTCTCACCCACCTGTGCCCACCCCAACTCAACCTCAATGCTCGGTAAAAGCACTATCATCGCGGGCCAACACTCAGATTCGTCGTGGAGGCACATGCGATCGGGCCTCCAGGAGTCGGCCTAACTCCCGGCCCACGGATCTACGCCAACACCACTTCTTTCGTCCGAAGTGATGGATCCCTGAGAACATAGAATTGAAACATTCCACGTCCTCAAAGTAATCCGATCATTCTCTTTGGGACGCCGAAGCGTCCCATTCTCTCGCTGCTCCGGATCTTGTCCTCACAACGGACCTCCATAATCCATAATGGATTAATGCCACTTACGACCGTCGCCGAGGACCGGACGATTTTCATCCGCTCGACTCCAGTGCCTGTCACTGACTGTCTCGAAATCTACTAGGGCCTTCTCCCCCTAGTCTGAACATCTCAGCGACGGTGGGTGATCCATTACCCCACCACCACCAATCAGCTCGACGGCAATCGAGGGGGCGCTCCTCTCACCTAGCCGTTGGTCCCTAGTCTAAGTCGATAGCGCCTCTAGAATCGCCCAGCTGGAACGCCAGTACGTTGGCCCGTTTCCCCCGAACACAGCTGGGCGAGTTTCTAGATAAGGCGACAGGGTATCGACAACCTCTCTATGATGTTCAGAAGCATGGTTTCACCCAAACCACGCTTCTCGGCATTATTTGATTGGTCTGTTCACCTCACGCTCGGTTCACCTAAACCGCCGTTCGATGTCACTCTCATCTCTCGCTCAGCTTCTTCGTCGCTCTCCTCTCTGTCCCTCACTCTAACCATTCTTGTCTCATGGGTTTTCGTGTTGGTAGAAAAGTTTACAGTAACGAGAAAGTCCTCGTTATAATATTAAATAAGTGACCCCATGTATACACCCCCTTCCCAATAATATTGAATAAAATGAAAATCGTCATGGCACCACGTACCTGCAGTCGGGTGACTTCTTGTGTTTCTCGTTTTTTTGTTGTTTTGTTATCGCATCGTTTTGTCGTTTCGTCGTTCTCTCATTTTCTCGTTTTCACGTTTCCTCGTTTTGTCGTATCATCGTTTTCTCGTTTCCTCGTTTCTTCGTATCTTCGTTTTCTCGCTTCCTCGTATCATTGTTTCTTCTCGCTTTTACTTTACGATAGATGTTGCTGTGGAGGGGGCACGACGTGAAGAATGGGAGACGATGGTGGCACTACTGTAGTGGAAATGGGCAACGCAGATGATCTAGTTTGTGGAGAGTTTCTATATTTTCAATTTTCTTGTTTTGATGTTTCATGTCTTACTGGTTTAAGTAAAAATTTTGTAAACCAATAAGAATGTTGGGCTCTCACCTCGCTACTAATATAACAATGAAAAGAATCGAGATGAAGTTAGTATCCAATATGTCTTCACCGTGTTCTGATATCGTCTTTCCACGCATATAGTTAAAAACCAAATTCCCAGCGGGAATAATTTAGATGCGCTCACCGTTTCACATATAGGCTGTCCCATCGGAATGTGTGAAAACTAAACTCATCTGCCGACTTATCCAAAATAACTTTGACTCTCTACTTTTGTGTTACGTTTACTAGGGGCCAGTCAGTTTTATTCCAACTGTGGCAGAAACCTTAGTTTGTTAGCCGTAATGAGTGATTTAACAATTCAAGAAAAAAGATATCTCATCGAGTGCTTCTATTCGAGAGGGAAAAAATACTGCGAAGCTTTTAGGGGGCTTCGTACTAAATTTGGATCCAAACGAGTTGCTAGCGAAACCACTTTGAGGAGGTTAGAATAAATTTTTTTTCATATTGATTCTGTGACGCAACAAAACACATTACAGATTTTCATAGAAATCGCGTTGGTTTCTAGTCATGATAATATTCATTTTCTAGAATAATTGGAAATTTTGAGGAACACGGAACTTTGGATGATCGTAGAGTTACTCTTCCGGGTCCCTCATTCTCTGCTGCAACAGAGGAGAAGGTCGATGAAGTTGAACAGTATTTCAAGGCATAGATATTTCTGTCAATAGTAATTACATTGTACTGTTCAAAAATCTACGTGATCGTGCTCAGGTTGCTCATTTAGCTCGACAAGTTTACCCTGAAAATCTCAAGTTTTTGCAAAAAGCATATTTTGATGCTACATCGAAACCATACGGTTATTTATTATTAGACGTGAAACAATCCACTCTTGATAACTGTAGATTCCGTACTAATGTGTTTCCTACAGATTCTCATAAAATTGTATATGTCCCCGTTTCAATGCGTGATATAAAAACACACACCTCAGATCTGAATGTTTGAGTCATGCTTGTGTGATGGCGAGGTCAACATATAAAACTGCTCGTCGCCTGATTGGCAAGAAAAATGCAATTTTGTTACAAGCAATCTGCGAGGCCCCACCTGCGCAACGTCGTGCTTTAATTAAGTCAGCCGATCTCAAACTCATCAAGTGTATGTGTGAGTGTGCATTGAATATTTTAAACGTAAACGTTCCTCTCAAGAGTGGGGAGACGAAAAAATTGTCTAAACATAAATCTTTTCTTCGTAAATTGGGAAAATTGGATAGAAGTTTAAAACAAAAGAAGAAAATTATTGTGAACCAAAAAGGAGGTAGTTCTTTACCATTGATTCTCGGTCCTGTCATTAGCGCACTGGTGTCGAAACTATTTTAATATGGAATATGCATGGTAATTGTACCTGAAGACAATTTCGATAGAATTTACCAACAAGGTGCAGGGTATGTACAAGAACCATGATTGACGGATCCGCAAACAGTGCAAACACCTGGAGATGTAGCGTCACGATTAGATACTGAAATGGCTTATATATTGAAATCTTCGACGGGTAAAAATGCAGCTGACAAGTGGAAATTATAGCAGGACGTATTGAGACGTTACTTATTTTTCACGGGTAAAAAAGAGGGTGAAGAAAAGGAAGACCCCAATACCCCGCCAACACAATTACATCCGTATGATAATGATTCTATTATATCAGCCGTACCAAAAAGTATCAAAAATAAGCTAGCGCAGTACTTAAGCATATTCAAGAATCTGCGGGGCAAGGGCGTTTGAGATGGGATGCGTCAGGTATTGTCCAACTGGACGGAGTCCGTATACCTGGGTCAAATATTGTTGACTTGGTGAATGACTCGCTGAGGCATCGCCAGATAATAAAAGCAACAGGAAGAAAATAATTTGCTGGTTTCTTACGGGATATCAATACACAAAAAGAGTTTGTTGGTGACAAAAGTTTCTGGACAATACGCTCACCAGCGGCCGCATCTACACCTACATAGAATGAACAATTAGAATCCACAAATAACTATTTCACGCCTAAGACATCACAAAGGGGTAAAAGAATATCGTTCGGAGGTAATAATGACTCATCTAATAATTCAACAATAAAAGCATGGAGCAGGTTAAGTTAGAGGATACTTATTACAAACCCGAGGATCCTGCTGAGTATTCGGGGGCCACCAGAATTATACAGAAGCATGAGAAAAAAATACCTTGCCGAGATATTGTTCAGTGGCTTAATGCGCAGAATGCTTATACTCTTCATAAGCCTATAAGGAGACGTTTTCCACGACTGCATTATAATGTGGATACAATAGATGATGTGTGGGAAGCAGATTTGATTGATTTGCAAAAATTGCAATCATATAATGACGATACAACGTACTTATTATCATTTATTGACGTTGTAAGCAAGTTTGCATGGGTGGAACCAATGGCCAATAAGACAGCGGTCGCTGTTCGTGAAGCATTCAACCATGTATTCGCCTGTTCGGTTTTCCACCGAATTGTTTTCTTGACACACACACTCGCATTCACGCACACTCGCTCCTCTCGCATGCTTGCATGGCTTCTCCTAACTGACCTGCGCAACCGACTGAACTGACCAGTGGCCTCTCACCTCCGACACCTGAGGCGCCACTTGATGGGCAGGTGTCCAGCGAACGCCCTCATTTAAATTGGGGCACGTTTGGACCCACGATGATCGACACCTGCCACCTTGCGGTCTTCCAATCGGCCTTATTTGCATATAGGCCATCGTAAAGTGTATATCACTTTTTCGCGAAGTCACTATTTGCTCAAGTTCTAAGAACTAATTGCCCTGCGCTATCTAAATTCTGTGAACTGCGTTTATTTAATAATATTGTGACCCGCGCGGTTGTTTTGCCTTTCTCGTTAATCACGCTAAAGCTAACACGTGTAAATAATTGACTTTATTTAATAATTAAATTGACTTTTGTGACCAACGTGTACGTGTAGTGATTTGTGGACCTTCTCCCGCTGCCGTTAGAATCCGTTTTTATCTCGCCCATCGCTCATAAATTCCACAGATCTCAGACCCGGCATCGAACATTTTGGTCCTTCGAGCCGGATCTGCGGAATATTTTTCCGTTTTTTGGGTTTTTTAAGTGATTAAAACGGGAGTGAAAAACGGACAGCGCTCAGCAATGGTGCTCCTCGCTCGGCTCCAGGAATTCAAATCTGGTGGACTCAAAGGGTGCTCAACCAGTTCTTCTCACATCGCTTCAGGGACCTGCGATACCGACCAGGCGGGAAATTTGAAATGACCAGCGCTGTCTAAAGGGAAGTTTCCTTGCTATTTCTCCTTTATTGATTTTTCTTTGGATTTCTCGTGCCTGGAATCATCTGGACCTGCGTCGGCGATTTATTTCATTTGATTTTTTGTTTTTTTTGGATACTCGAAATTCTTCGGAATTATTTTCAAAATTTCATTATTTTTTTTGAGCACTTCGATTTTTTTGGGATCATCGGACCTGCGCTTACGGTTTCTGCGTGTTTTTGAACGGCTCTGTCTAGAGGAATAAAACAGATTTTCAATTTCGGATTGCGACCTGCGTTATCGCTTCTTTTTCGTTTTTCTTTGGTTAACGCATATTGTCGCTTTCAATATGTCGGCTCTAGAAGCTTCTGTCACACTTCAAATGACTCGAGCGGCTTTTATCGAGGAAACTTGTAACGTAGCGAAGGGGGATAGCGCAATGCAGCTTGGACTTGCTGCATTGGAGTCCAAGTTCGTGCTGCTCGAGAAATATTGGGACAAGCTTGAGTCCACTCATGAGAAGCTCGTAGCTAGTGGTTCGAAGATGGAGGGTTTATTGGAGCTCTCTTATTTCAAAAATCAAGTTTTTGACCAAGCGCTGACGAGATACGCGATAGCTAAGACCGCGATCACGCAATTGATGGAGAATAAGGGGGCTCCTAACCTCAATCAGACCATGCGCGGAGGTCAGACTGAAGGTCATACGTCCAGCTCGACACGTAGGGCGCTTCCTGAGATCGAACTGCCTAAGTTCTCTTGAGTTTATAGGGAGTGAAGGCCATGGCGCGACTTATTCCACTCTTTGGTCGGGAATAACCCTGACATTCCGGGAGTTGAGCGCATGGACTACGTTCGTCTCTCTCTTTCTGGCGAACCATTCAAGCTGATTTCAAATTTGCCCGTCTCGGAGGAATCATTCTCGATAGCTTGGGGAATCCTCACGAACCGCTACGAGAACCAACGCTTATTAGTTTCAGCTCATTTNATTGTGACCCGCGCGGTTGTTTTGCCTTTCTCGTTAATCACGCTAAAGCTAACACGTGTAAATAATTGACTTTATTTAATAATTAAATTGACTTTTGTGACCAACGTGTACGTGTAGTGATTTGTGGACCTTCTCCCGCTCCCGCTAGAATCCGTTTTTATCTCGCCCATCGCTCATAAATTCCACAGATCTCAGACCCGGCATCGAACATTTTGGTCCTTCGAGCCGGATCTGCGGAATATTTTTCCGTTTTTTGGGTTTTTTAAGTGATTAAAACGGGAGTGAAAAACGGACAGCGCTCAGCAATGGTGCTCCTCGCTCGGCTCCAGGAATTCAAATCTGGTGGACTCAAAGGGTGCTCAACCAGTTCTTCTCACATCGCTTCAGGGACCTGCGATACCGACCAGGCGGGAAATTTGAAATGACCAGCGCTGTCTAAAGGGAAGTTTCCTTGCTATTTCTCCTTTATTGATTTTTCTTTGGATTTCTCGTGCCTGGAATCATCTGGACCTGCGTCGGCGATTTATTTCATTTGATTTTTTGTTTTTTTTGGATACTCGAAATTCTTCGGAATTATTTTCAAAATTTCATTATTTTTTTTGAGCACTTCGATTTTTTTGGGATCATCGGACCTGCGCTTACGGTTTCTGCGTGTTTTTGAACGGCTCTGTCTAGAGGAATAAAACAGATTTTCAATTTCGGATTGCGACCTGCGTTATCGCTTCTTTTTCGTTTTTCTTTGGTTAACGCATATTGTCGCTTTCAATATGTCGGCTCTAGAAGCTTCTGTCACACTTCAAATGACTCGAGCGGCTTTTATCGAGGAAACTTGTAACGTAGCGAAGGGGGATAGCGCAATGCAGCTTGGACTTGCTGCATTGGAGTCCAAGTTCGTGCTGCTCGAGAAATATTGGGACAAGCTTGAGTCCACTCATGAGAAGCTCGTAGCTAGTGGTTCGAAGATGGAGGGTTTATTGGAGCTCTCTTATTTCAAAAATCAAGTTTTTGACCAAGCGCTGACGAGATACGCGATAGCTAAGACCGCGATCACGCAATTGATGGAGAATAAGGGGGCTCCTAACCTCAATCAGACCATGCGCGGAGGTCAGACTGAAGGTCATACGTCCAGCTCGACACGTAGGGCGCTTCCTGAGATCGAACTGCCTAAGTTCTCTTGAGTTTATAGGGAGTGAAGGCCATGGCGCGACTTATTCCACTCTTTGGTCGGGAATAACCCTGACATTCCGGGAGTTGAGCGCATGGACTACGTTCGTCTCTCTCTTTCTGGCGAACCATTCAAGCTGATTTCAAATTTGCCCGTCTCGGAGGAATCATTCTCGATAGCTTGGGGAATCCTCACGAACCGCTACGAGAACCAACGCTTATTAGTTTCAGCTCATTTAGCCCAGCTTCTGCATCCGCCTTCGATATCGTCCCACAGCGCCACGGAACTCAATCTGTTGACCAGCTCAGTCTCTGAAGCACTTAGCGTATTCAAAGTTCTGGGGCAACCTACTGATCAGTCGGATCCAGTGCTTGTCTATGTCATTGTCCATCGACTATCTAATAAGCTTCGAGAGGCGTGGAAGAATAAAATCGGGGCCTCATCGGAGTATCCTTCTCTGGAACAGCTCGCCGAATTTCTACAAGGTCGCTCCAGGGCAATGGAGACTTTAGAAGTTGGGTCCAGTTCCCACAATTCAAGCTCGATGAAATCTTCACAGCCCAGCGTGCAGTCTCGCCCTGCGTCGAAGTCCAGCGGCAAAGTCAACGCAGTGACTTCCAATCGGCCAGCTTACCCGCCGCCTCAGCAGCCTCAAGGTCCACCGCGCAAGTTACAGTCCACTCCAACTCAATCATGGGCTGAGGCGGGCAAGTATCCCTGTTCTTACTACAAGGGGGAGCACGACATCGCCTCTTGCAGTCAGTTGAAGAATCTTTCGCCAGCTGGTCGAAATGAAGTCGTGGATCGTCTCTATCTGTGCTTCAACTGTTTGGGAAAGCACAGCATCAGGGTCTGCCAGACCACTCGTAAGTGCTTCCAATGCCAGGAGAGGCACCATACCCTGCTGCATTTCGATCGCTCTCGTCGTCCAGCTCAACGTGGTCCAGCATCTCAAGTTCCTCTCAACGATGCAGGACCTCAGCGCTCGAGTGCTTCTGATCCATTGACCAGCGTGCCTGTTATGACGTATACTCACACCGGTGATTCTACTCAGGCTACGTCTCCAGCTCATCCACAGGCCTGAAGCAGACCGTCCCAAGCGTTGATTTCTTGTTCGGCCCACAGTTGTTCTGCGCAAACCTCTCGGCCTGGGGTCCTTCTCGCAACTTGTTTAGCTCTTCTCGTGAGCAATTATTGCCCTCCGCATCAAGTTCGACTCTTGGTGGATTCAGGCTCCGAACTCTCGCTCATCTCAGATAAACTAGTTCGGAAGTTGAATTTAAAGAAAACTCGTAGTTCTATCCACATAACAGGAGTGGGAGGATCATCGTTTGGGACAATGTCCGGCGAAGTACATCTCACGCTACAATCGATCCATTCAGAAGAACGCATTGAAGTTACAGCTCAGTCTCTTGATCGTCTCACCTCAACGCTACCGTCCTTCTCAGCAGAGAGCCTCAAGTGGGATCATATCGAGGGTTTAGAGCTTGCTGATCTTCATTTCCGAGTCTCTGCACCAATTGACCTTCTCGTCGGTGCTAATGTTTTTGGTCAGGTCATCAAGCCCAACGTGATTAGAGGAGGGGTTCAGGCTCCAGTCGCTCAACTCACCAGCTTTGGCTGGATGGTTTACGGACCAGCGGGACCTGATCGACCAACATCTTGCTCTTCTCATCACCTCAGCGTATCGAACGACGAGCTCAACGACCTTCTCACGAAGTTTTGGGTTCAGGAGGAAGTTCCTGGGCGCACTGACGCGAATCTCTCAACGGAAGAATTGGAGTGTGAACACCACTTCCGCCAGACTCACTCAAGTGATAGCTCAGGTCGATATGTCGTTCGTTTGCCTTTCTCAGCTCCAGTTTCGTCATTAGGGAATTCCTATCTTCCAGCGCTAGCTTGTCTCCATCGGATGCTCGCTAGAATCTCAAAAGATGCGCGCTTTCTCCAGCTTTACTCTGACTTTCTCAAGGAATATGAAGATCTCGACCATATGAGATTAGTAACTCGCTCGACTCATCGCTCTTCGTCTTCGGTTCAGGCGGATTCCGCTTGTCGTTCTGACGAGACGACCTTAGCACATGAAGCGCAAGCTTCAGGAGGGTTGAGGGTNCTCCAGTTTCGTCATTAGGGAATTCCTATCTTCCAGCGCTAGCTTGTCTCCATCGGATGCTCGCTAGAATCTCAAAAGATGCGCGCTTTCTCCAGCTTTACTCTGACTTTCTCAAGGAATATGAAGATCTCGACCATATGAGATTAGTAACTCGCTCGACTCATCGCTCTTCGTCTTCGGTTCAGGCGGATTCCGCTTGTCGTTCTGATGAGACGACCTTAGCACATGAAGCGCAAACTTCAGGAGAGTTGAGGGTTTCTGAAGGGCTGCAGGTAGGGCCGTCTGACGCTCACAGGAGTTACTATCTACCTCATCATGGTGTAGTCAAAGAGACCAGTGAAATGACAAAACTGAGAGTAGTGTTCAACGGAAGCGAAGACCAGCTCAGGGAACTCACTCAACGACATTCTCCACACAGGAGCCCAGTTGCAGAGAGATATCTCGGACGTGCTGCTCTGGTCAAGACAGCACAAAGTCATCTTCAGAACGGACATCACCAAGATGTTCCGCCAGATTAGAGTTCACGAGGATGACTGGCCCCTCCAGCAGATTCTATGGACCAACTCAAGTGGAGAACTAGTCACGTATCAACTAACAACAGTCGCATATGGCACGAGATCAGCTCCGTTTCTCGCAAACCGTGTCCTTCTTCAGCTGGCTGAGGATGAAGGACATCGGTTCCCTTTGGCCGTCTCGCCCATCGTGAAAGGAAGATACGTTGACGACATCTGTGGAGGTGCAGACATGCATGACCAACTCATCAGAACCGTGCAAGAAGTTCGTGATCTCTGCGCTGCTGGAGGAATGCCTCTGGCAAAATGGTATAGTATTACTCCAGCGTTACTCCAGTGGCTCGCTCCTGATAGTGCCTCCAATGACCAGCGAGTTTATGAGGATTCGGAGACCCGGATTCCTGGCTTGTCATGGCAGCCCAGCTCGGATAACTTCGCCTTCTCAAGTCGGACCAGCAATGAATCGAAAGTTTCTAAGAGGAATATCCTCTCAGAGATCGCTTAGATCTACGACCCGCTCGGATTTCTATCTCCTGTCCTGATCAGAGGGAAACTACTCATGCAGGAGACTTGGATTCGAAAGCTCGGTTGGGATGAGGAAGTCCCAGAACAAGTTGCCCAGCTTTGGAAAAGTTTTCGGAATGATCTCACTCTGCTCTGGAAGTTATCTGTTCCAAGATGATTAGGCCTTCTCCAGAATTCGTCGATTGAAATCCATGGATTCTCAGATGCTTCTGTTCTCGCGATGTCAGCTGTAGTCTATCTCAAAGTCTTTAACGGAGATGAAGAGCTTCGGATTTATTTGGTCTGCGCGAAAATGAAAGTAGCTCCTCTCAAACGGCTGACAATCCCAAGGCTAGAGCTCACAGCTGCGGTTATGCTTGCCAAACTCGTAAAGTACGTGAAAGGAGAGCTCAATCTCTCGAACGCTCCGACGTTCTTATGGACCGACTCATCAGTTGCGCTTACGTGGATCAACTCGCACCTGTCCAGATGGAAAGAGTTCGTAAGAAATCGTGTCTAGCTCATACAAGAGACCTCGCGAGCTCAATGGAAACTCGTTCCTGGCAAGGAAAACCCAACTGACTGCGCATCTCGTGGACTAACTACAGCTCAGCTCTTTGCACATGAACTCTGGTGGCACGGACCACCGTGGCTCATGAAAAGCTCATCGTCGTGGCCATCTCTAGAGCTTGCTTCAGTGGCATCAGCAGATCTTGAAGAGAAACCTGGTGTCGTTCTCAACGTGAAGGTCCAGCGCCCAGAGATTTGGGATTTAGTTCATCGCTATTCTTCACTCAACAAACTGCTCCGAGTTACAGCCATCTGCCAGCGCGTCATTGCTCGTCTCAGAAGAATTTCTGGATCATCGTTAGTAACAGCTCTGAACCCTGGTGACATCGAGCAGGCTCGACTGCTTTACGTCAAACTCACTCAGTCTGCGCACTTCTCAGCTGAGCTTACGACCATGTCCAGAGGGCAACGTCTTAGTTCGTCTCAGTCACTCACTTGATTGACAGCGTTCCTGGATCACCGGGGAGTCGGAGGGCGCCTGAAATTTGCTCAGCTTGACTGCGAAAATAAGCATCAGATCATCGTACCTCGGGATTCGCAGTTCGCTCAGCGCATCATTCGAGATGCCCATCTCAAGACTCTGCATGGAGGAACGCAGCCCACTCTCGGTCAACTCAGGAGGTCTTACTGGATCCTCGGTGGAAGAGCCCCGGTAAGATCATTCATCCTGAGGTGCGTTCCATGCGCCAGACAGCGAGGGATCAGAGCTCAACAGCTCATGAGCCAGCACCCAGTTGCTCGTCTCACCCCTGGCTGAGTGTTCCTCAACACTGGAGTTGACTACGCCGGACCAGTGTCGCTCCGCTCGTGGAAAAAGCGTGGTCACAAGTTGTACAAGAGATACCTTGCGATCTTCGTCTGCATGACCACGTCCGCAGTCTATATTGAGGTCGTCTCAGGTTACGCAGCTGATGGATTCATCGCTGCGTATCGTCGCTTTGTTGCCCGGCGTGGACTCTGCAAGAACTTGTTCTCAGACTGCGGAACGAACTTCTTGGGAGCCGACAAGGAATTGAAGAAGCTCTTCTCAATGGCATCTAAGGAATCGGACAAACTAGCCCAACTCTTGCTCAGCGATGGAACCAGATGGTCTTTTAACCCTCCAGGTGCACCACACTTTGGAGGCAAATGGAAAGCCGCGGTAAAGTCAATGTGCTCAATTCGCGACTACTGGAGCCACTATCAGAAGATCCTGATGACGTCAGCGCGCTCACATCAGGTCATTTCCTGATTGGCCAGGCCTTGACCTCCGTTCCTGACCGTTCGCTGGAGCATTTGAACGTCGCTCGCCTATCTCGTTGGCAGCTCATCCAGCAGAAGGTTCAGTACTTCTGGAAACAGTGGTCCACTAGCTACCTTCAGCATCTACAGTCTATCTCGAAGTGGCACCATCCATCTCACGACATCAGAATTGGCTCTATAGTACTTCTCACCGACGAGAGGTTTCCATCAACGAAATGGCCTCTCGCTCGAGTCATCGCTCTCCATCCTGGTAGAGATGGACTCGCCAGGGTGGTAACCATGAAGACGTCCAGTTCTACTCTGCAACGGCCCATCTCGAAACTCGCTGTGGTGCCAGTCTCGACCAGCGATACATAAGATCGTCTCTACCAGCGACATCTAAGATCACCTCGACCAGCGATAACTAGGATCATCTCACGTGATGACAGCTCTACATCATCGAGTTCATCGTAGTCCATGTTCGGATTGGGTCATGGTGAGGATTTACGACCCTCTCTGTGGCAACTGGTCTGGAGTGGACGTGAGTCTGCCAGGGTCTGACGGAATTTACGCCTCCTACGTCCTCGGCTGTACTCACACCTGACCGTCACTGGTGAACTACGATGGTGATATTGATCTTCGATAAATCTTTGTCCTGAGCACGATTAAGCTCTTTTTTGTTACAGAACTGCGTAAAGAGACGTCAGCACCTGCTGACGACGGGGGAGAATGTTCGGTTTTCCACCGAATTGTTTTCTTTACACACACACACTCACGCATACTCGCTCCTCTCGCATGCTTGCATGGCTTCTCCTAACTGACCTGCGCAACCGACTGAACTGACCAGTGGCCTCTCACCTCCGACAGCTGAGGCGCCACTTGATGGGCAGGTCTCCAGCGAACGCCCTCATTTAAATTGGGGCACGTTTGGACCCACGATGATCGACACCTGCCACCTTGGGGTCTTCCAATCGGCCTTATTTGCATATCGGCCATCGTAAAGTGTATATCACTTTTTCGCGAAGTCGCTATTTGCTCAAGTTCTAAGAACTAATTGCCCTGCGCTATCTAAATTCTGTGAACTGCGTTTATTCAATAATATTGTGACCCGCGCATTTGTTTTGCCTATCTCGTTAATCACGCTAAAGCAAACACGTGTAAATAATTGACTTTATTTAATAATTAAATTGACTTTTGTGACCAACGTGCACGTGTAGTGATTTGTGGACCTTCTCCCGCTGCCGTTAGAATCCGTTTTTATCTCGCCCATCGCTCATTAATTCCACAGATCTCAGACCCGGCATCGAACATCGCCTAAGAACGTAAACCACTGCTATTACAAATAGATCGTGAAAAAGAGTTCCTCGCCAACACGGTACAAAAATTATTAAAAAAAGAAACCATAGCATGCCGTGTTGTGAGAAATCTTGATATTAAAGCTGCTATAGTGGAGCGCTTCAACAGAACATTGAAGGAACGAATGTGGCGATATTTTATATACATAAAACTTATCGATCCATTGATGTTTTGCAACAATTTGTAGATGCGTATCACAAGTCATATCATACCACAATTAAAATGACACCAGCGTCAGTGACACTTGTAAATGCGTATGAAGCAATAAAAAATATAAATAAATCTCATGAGCGTCAAGATAAAAAAATTTCTCAGCATCCGCTTAAATACAGAGTGAATGATTACACTCGTATCCGTAAGACAAAAGGGGTCTTTGAGAAAGGATACGAGTCCAACTGGAGTAACGAGATTTTCAAAATTGTACGTACTCGCCGGCGTCAATTACTACATATGAGCTTAAAGAGGTAGCTGGAGAAGAAATCGATGGTTTTTTCTATGAAGAAGAACTAGCGCTGGTGAACAAAGACCCCACTACCGAAGCATATGAGATCGAGAAAATATTGAAAACCAAAGGGAAAGGAAAGAACAAACAGGTGCTAGTAAAGTGGGTTGGCTATTCTGACAAATTCAATTCATGGATTCCTGCATCGAATATAGAAAACCTTAAAAATAAAAAATGGATAGGAATGATTTTTATATGGTTTTGTTGAGTGACAGCAGCATGGAATATTTCCCAGATAACACAGCAACGAGATTCAGAACATATCTGCCGCATGATGTTCGTTTCACAGGCACATGGGTTGTAGGTATCACAGAATTACAATACCCCTGTAGTCTATTGCACATTCAAAACAGAGATGACGGTTATGTAGCCTTCATCAAAGGGGATGAACCTGTGGATAAGCAAAGAAAAACTCCAGCCTATCCTGTTCCCCGCGGAATATACGAGAATCTGGAGCATATGATAAAAGCTTTGAATCACTTACCACAGTTTGGTAATCATATACTATTTGAAATAAAGAAACACGATCATGGTTATATAAAGATGTTCCCGATCGTATACATATTGTGATTTATGTGGACCATGTGTGACAGATGATGTTCAAACCTCGCTTTTACGTATAGCCCCTTTCAACGGTGTTGACTACACGTATGGCAGCACGAGAACAATTACTTTTTCATCGCCTAATTATATTCCTTTACTGCAAAATGGATTTCGTATAATCGAAATAGATATAAGAGATGGCCAAGGACGGCCTATACCATTCGAGTACGGACCTTTGAACCTCACACTTCATTTTAAACGGACGGACACATAAGGTGTCACATTACATCGCATATTATGAAACGCATGCCGGCGGAGGTGCTAGCGAAAGGTACAATAGATTTACAATAGGGCCTATTTCATCGTATACTCCCATTCTTAGGTAGTGTCGCTTGTGCCGTCGGGAAAGAAGCACTGAGTGCTGGTGTGAATGTATTGGGCGAGGTTGCCACACGACGTATACCTATGAGAGAATTATTAGAACAACGTCTCACCGAATCAGGAATGAATCTGAAGCCAAAAGCAACTGATAAGCTAGAACAAATGATGTCTGGGTCTGGATATAAAAGATCAAAAAAACGCCGGCATACTTATAAACGTGTAAAGAGTCGTGGAGGTAAGACGTCCCGCACAATTAGTAAGAAAAAGAAACGCTCCGTACGTAAGAAGAAGACAGTGAAGTGGAAGAAGAAGAGGAAGAAGATAACCAAAAAACGTACTGTGCACGATATTTCTGGTAACAATTGAAAATATCTTTCCTTCATTGATACTCGTCCGAGTGCCCAAAATCTGAGCTCGATTTGTTCACCATCCCACCAACACAAACGAGTATCGAATAATCTCATTGGACTCTAAATCCTGTTGCATCAATCACGGATGGTTCACCGATATAATTTATTGTACCCAGCAATGGATAAGAGTACATTGATTTACCGCATACCATGCTTAAAGTTAGGGTGAAAATTGTAGTGGATAATGGTACCGGAACCGACTCAGTGAGTCCTGTGAATAATTTCTTTCACTCTTTAACCAAATCAATATTGCTTTTAATCAAAAATTACTATCTCCTCCAAATAATGCCTATCCATACAGAGCGTAGATTGAAATATTATTGAATTATGGTAATGATGCGAAAAGTAGTCACCTAGAGAATACTTTATGGGCCAAAGACACAGCGGGGTGCATGGATCACCCTGCAGGCGGTAGAGAAGATGAAACCAAGAAGAAAATTTATAATCTCGGATTAGAAAAAAGAAGGTCAATGACAATGAGAGGAAAAGTAGTTAAAATGCTTGGACATATCCATTGCGATGTATTCAACCAAGACAAATTTTTATTGAATGGTGTTGATATGCGGCTGCGTCTGATGAGGTCGAAAGATTCATTTTGTTTGATTGATAAAACGACCAAAAATTATAAAATAACAATCACCGAAGCCTCTTTAATAGTGAGAAGAACAAAACTGAGCCCAGGTGTTCTTCTTGCCCATGCCAAGACTCTAGCTAAAACGACAGCGAAATAACCATTGACCCGTGTGGAAGTTGAAACTTTTGTTCTTCATCGTGGGTCTACCGGAGAGACCATCGACAATGCAATTCTCGGGCATTTACCTAAACGTGTAATTCTTGGTTTTGTGGATAATGCATCATTTAATAGTGATAAGGGGAGGAATCCCTTTGATTTTCAAAATTGGGGAATTAATTTCCTAAGTCTCTACGTGGATGGTGTACAAGTCCCAGGGCGGCCGTTACAACCTAGTTTTGATGACAATTTTCACACGGAGGCGGAAAGCTATGCCACTCTATTTACTGGAATTGGCATTCATTTCAGCGATCATGAAATGGATATTTCGCGATCGGATTATTCAAAGATTTATTGTCTCTTTGCGTTTGACTTGACACCAGATTTATCAGCAAATTGTGCGACACATTGAAATCTTGTTAAAACAGGGAGTCTTAGAATTGAGGTGCATTTTGATGACGCCACCACAACGAATTTGAATTATATTCTGTATGCCGAGTATGACAATAAATTGGAAATTGATTCCACGAGACAAGTTATGGTTGATTACAACAGCTAAGACGAGTAGTTCCAACGTAGGGGTCACCGAGAGCGGACGACTATGGCCGATGGAGAAGTGCCTCTCGGACCTAAACTCACACGAACAGCTTATCGTCAACAGTCCGTATTGCGGCGCCGATATCTCTCTATATAATAAAAAAATAAGCCCAAAAATTCAGGCGACGCTTGATCCGGCCTATATATGGGGGGTGCCCATATATGGGGGATGCCCATATATGGGGGATGCCCATATAGGGGAGGGGTGCCCATATGTGGGGGGTACCTATATATATGGGGTTGCCCACATAGGGGGGTGCCCGGTCACACCCATTCGGTCACACCGGGAGCCGGGAACGAGCGAAGCCAGCGGGGGCTTCAGGGCTTCAGGGGACGTCCCCATCCCTGGAGGGTCTCAAGGGTCATAGGGGCCCTAAGGGTCATAAGGGTCATAGAAGGGCTAAGAGTTATGAGGGCCACGAGGATCACAAATGTACTAAGGCTCTTAAGGGTCACGAAGGTCATAGAGGTGCTGAGGGTCATAAGGGTCATAGAGGGGCTAAGGGTCATAAGAGTTACGAGGGTCTCAAAGGTCACAGGGGTCATAGGGATTCTAAATGTCATAGAGGTTCTAAGGATCACGAGGGTCATAGGAGTGCTAAGGATCACGAGGGTGATAGGAGTGCTAAGGGTCACGACGGTCATAGGAGTGCTGAGGGTCACGAGAGGCATAGGGTTAATCAGGGTCATAAGGGTCATGGGGATTCTAAGGGGACTGCTCATATATGGGTGGATGCCTATATATAGAGGGGCACCCATATATGGGGGGTACCCATATATAGGGAGAGTGTCCCTATATGGAGGGTGCCCATATATGGGGGGGTGCCCATATATGGGGGGCATATATGGGATATGCCCATATATGGGGGTGTTCATATATGGAGGGTGTCTATATATATGAGCGGTGTCCATATATGGGGGGGTGCTTATATATATGGGGTGGTGCCCATATGTAGGGGGTGCCCACATATGAGGTTGTTCCCAAATACGGGGGGGTGCCCATATATGGGTGGGTACCTATATATATGAGGGGTGCCCATATAGGGGGGGTGCCTATCTATGGGGGTGGCCATTTATGGGGGGTGCCTATATATGGGGGGGAATTATACGTTTGTGGGCTCTTATGGTAAAGTATGTATAGAGCTATCGAAGCGCGAAGCCCCCCCCGGGGTTGGCGAGCGGAGCGAACAGGGGGCGTAGCCCCCTAGTATTAACTAAAATTATAAATACTGCCAATAGTAAAACACATATGATTGCTGTAGCCCTTTTTCTTCTCGGTTTTTGGTGTGTTATACCCTGTGTATACTGTATTGAAGCATGTTTAACTCAACATCATTATTGTACCGTGTGTAAGGCTTATCTTGGGCGTTATCAGCACTGATGGTGCTGCCATCTGCATTTTTTAATAAAAACCGAAGCATGTAATGGCAGGTGATCAGTTTACGAGAAACATTGTCCGAGTATGGAAGTACCATGGCTCCGAATAAACTGAAAGAAGTCGTTATTAACATGCAAGGCTTGGTAGGGCCTAAAAAGAGTTTTATCTCAAAAGAAATTGCCATCTTCTTAGTTGAGGGAAATCATAGTGGCCACTGGCTGATTGCACCACCATGCGGAGCAAGCGATTTGGATTTTGATGCTTGTCGTCAAAATTTATGGTCAAACTGAAATTTTCACCGTTTAGAATGGGACTATGGCTATACACCATACAAATCGGTGAGTCAAAGTCTCACGGAGGCGACAAAAAATGTGGCGACAAAAAATGTATCTTCATAGAATCTATGTGCGTGGACGTGAAAAATTAATGTTCTTACAAAGAAGTTTATTGAGAACTGTCATTAATTTAGAAGATTATGCGCCTAGTTTTAAACATGTACCAGAAAATAAGCGTTTTTGTATCTATCATGCTAAATCTAATTTACATGGTGACGATGTCTGCGCTTGCCATAACGCAGTTAAATGAAAGATTTAGATTAGGCAAAATATTTATACAGGAAAAGTTAAGCTGAAGGATTCTGATATTAGTAAAATTTGGAGTGTCGATGCATATCCCATCTCTCAAGTAACGGGTCATGAGCTAAGCAGTGACGATGAAAATTACGACATTTCTGATAGCGACAGCGATAGTGACGATACGATCTCGGAGGAAAATCTAAAACCACCACCACCACCAGTGCCAACGAGACTTCCAAAAGAGGGCCGTAACGTTGTCGAACCCGGGTGTAGGAAAGGTACCACTACAGTCATTTTATGAATACCCGACAGTTACTTGCTGCTCTACCTGCGCTCAATGTCACCATCGGAGGAGTATTTCCAGCGGATAAGATTCCCTTGCAATGGACCCGACCTTGTGCAATCATCGCTAATACCGATGATTCCAATCAACCAGGAACACATTGGGTCGCGATGTACATTGACCATGAGGGAAAGGGAACGTACTTTGACAGCTATGGAGTTCCACCGAGAGATCGCCGGTTTGCACGCTGTCTTAGAAGAAACTGTCGAAACTATAAATACAACCATAAACAACTCCAAAGCGTCACAACTAGCGTCTGTGGCCACTATTGCATTGTTGTTCTTCACTGGCTTGGTAATGGATTATCTTTGTTATCTTTCTTGTGAAAATTCTCAGATAACCGGGAACGTAACGATAAGTCAATTGTAAGAATGTTCAAGAAAATAATGAAGAATAAATCGGCCACTAGCTTTAAGAGAAAATTTGTAAACCTATCCGGTACAGGATCAATTGTTCAAAAATGTGTGAATAAACAATTTAATATACTGTAAAATTTATTCGCTCATTTCATTTGAAATCTCCTCAAAACCATCCCTTCTTCCTAACCTATTCTTTAAAGCTATAGTTATTTTCTTCCAAAACCCTCGTTTCTGTACTGCGGCAGGGGGCATTGTGCCGTTGACCATTGTATGGATAACGTCATAATGACCCAAATAGGCTAGACATAAGACTAGACCGGCAAACGCATGGGGACCGCACTCTTTAATCGTTGAAAACACTTCCTTGGACGTTTCCTCACTGTGTAAATCATTCTAAAACATGATTTGATTGAAAATTCAGAAGAAAAGAAAATGACGAGTTGACATACCATCCAGCTTTCCAGATTTCAATTGTGGTGATTAAATACCCTATTGCGAAACAATAACGGGAGGAGGGTGGGGATATAGACGTTACTTATAAGCAAGTCCCGACATTCGTCGATACGCTGTTGCTCAGAGTGTTCCATTCCGATCAACTCGATGGGCCTGACTACAATACCTGTCTACGGATTTGAATATTTCAACCTACCGGAGGGAATACCTACATATCACATCACTATGGAAACAGACAAATACGCCATGTGCTTTTTCAACCTCTTATCCACTCTGGTCTTGAGCGCAGCTGCACCAATGGTTTTCTGGATTATTTATGTTGATCAGAATTATTATAACGGCGGATTTATTGGAAATGTAACCAAAATGTTGAATAAAACTCCGTAGAAAATGTAAAATTTGTACAAGTGTTTCATTGTCTATTGTTAACGCATTCCTAACACCAAACCCTTCCGAACAAGTGCTCCTAATTGCAGCTGTTTACTTAAGACCGGCCAGACGCTTCTCCACGTTCATCGTCGCCTGATACTTTTCGAATATTTTACGATTCCCGCCTTTCCTTCCCCCCTCTCACC